>NC_091380.1:5508934-5516041 GCF_038502225.1 Cherax quadricarinatus
AGGCAGACAGGAAGATAGGCAGGCAGGCAGACAGGAAGATAGGCAGGCAGGCAGATAGGCAGGCAGACAGGCAGGCAGGCAGGCAGGCAGACAGGCAGGCAGACAGACAGGAAGGCAGGCAGGCAGGCAGGCAGACAGGCAAGCAGACAGGCAGGCAGACAGGCTGGCAGACAGTCAGGAAGGCAAGGCAGACACAAGCAGGCAGGCAGACAGACAGGCAGGAAGGCAGGCTGAGAGTCAGGCTGGCAGACAGGAAGGCACAAGCAGGCAGACAGGAAGGCAGGCTGGCAGTCAGGCAGGCAGGCAGGCAGGCACAAGCAGGCAGGCAGAAAGGCAGGCTGACAGTCAGGCTGGCAGACAGGCAGGCACAGGCAGGCAGAAAGGCAGGCTGACAGTCAGGCTGACAGACAGGCAGGCACAAGCAGGCAGACAGGCAGGCAGGAAGGCAGGCTGGCAGTCAGGCAGGCAGACAGGAAGGGTGGGTAACATGAGCCTAGGTGTCATATTATCAAGTCATAGCGTGCACCTGTCACCTTTACGTCAGCAACTCACTGCTGCATGGTGACACTACCACATCCATTCAACTCTCCATTCATCCAGTGTTGAATGGTAGTAACTGACTTAATACCATTCAACTGACTGTTACTACCATTCAACTATTACTACCATTCAACTGACTGTTACTACCATTCAACTGTTACTACCATTCAACTGGCTGTTACTACCATTCAACTGACTGTTACTACCATTCAACTGATTATTACTACCATTCAACTGTTACTACCATTCAACTATTACTACCATTCAACTGACTGTTACTACCATTCAACTGACTATTACTACCATTCAACTGACTATTACTACCATTCAACTGTTACTACCATTCAACTGACTGATACTACCATTCAACTGTTACTACCATTCAACTGGCTGTTACTACCATTCAACTGACTGTTACTACCATTCAACTGTTACTACCATTCAACTATTACTACCATTCAACTGACTGTTACTACCATTCAACTGACTGTTACTACCATTCAACTGACTGTTACTACCATTCAACTGGTACTACCATTCAACTATTACTACCATTCAACTGACTGTTACTACCATTCAACTGACTGTTACTACCATTCAACTGACTATTACTACCATTCAACTGGCTGTTACTACCATTCAACTATTACTACCATTCAACCGACTATTACTACCATTCAACTGACTGTTACTACCATTCAACTGACTGTTACCACCATTCAACTGACTGTTACTACCATTCAACTGGCTGTTACTACCATTCAACTGACTATTACTACCATTCAACTGGCTGTTACTACCATTCAACTGACTATTGCTACCATTCAACTGACTATTGCTACCATTCAACTGGCTGTTACTACCATTCAACTGACTATTACTACCATTCAACTATTACTACCATTCAACTATTACTACCATTCAACTGACTATTGCTACCATTCAACTGACTGTTACTACCATTCATCTGTTACTACCATTCAACTGACTGTTACTACCATTCAATTGACTGTTACTACCATTCAACTATTACTACCATTCAACTGACTATTACTACCATTCAACTGGCTGTTACTACCATTCAACTGGCTGTTACTACCATTTAACTGACTATTACTACCATTCAAATGACTGTTACTACCATTCAACTGACTGTTACTACCATTCAACTGTTACTACCATTTAACTGACTATTACTACCATTCAACTGACTGTTACTACCATTCAACTGGCTGTTACTACCATTCAACTGACTATTACTACCATTCAACTGACTATTACTACCATTCAACTGTTACTACCATTCAACTGACTATTACTACCATTCAACTGACTGTTACTACCATTCAACTGACTATTACTACCATTCAACTGACTGTTACTACCATTCAACTGTTACTACCATTTAACTATTACTACCATTCAACTATTACTACCATTCAACTGGCTGTTACTACCATTCAACTGACTGTTACTACCATTCAACTGACTGTTACTACCATTCAACTGACTGTTACTACCATTCAACTGGCTGTTACTACCATTCAACTGGCTGTTACTACCATTCAACTGACTGTTACTACCATTCAACTGTTACTACCATTCAACTGACTGTTACTACCATTCAACTGACTGTTACTACCATTCAACTGGCTGTTACTACCATTCAACTGTTACTACCATTCAACTATTACTACCATTCAACTGGCTGTTACTACCATTCAACTGACTGTTACTACCATTCAACTGACTGTTACTACCATTCAACTGACTGTTACTACCATTCAACTGACTGTTACTACCATTCAACTGGCTGTTACTACCATTCAACTGACTGTTACTACCATTCAACTGGCTGTTACTACCATTCAACTGACTGTTACTACCATTCAACTGACTGTTACTACCATTCAACTGTTACTACCATTCAACTGACTGTTACTACCATTCAACTGTTACTACCATTCAACTGACTGTTACTACCATTCAACTGGCTGTTACTACCATTCAACTGGCTGTTACTACCATTCAACTGGCTGTTACTACCATTCAACTGACTGTTACTACCATTCAACTGGCTGTTACTACCATTCAACTGGCTGTTACTACCATTCAACTGGCTGTTACTACCATTCAACTGGCTGTTACTACCATTCAACTGACTGTTACTACCATTCAACTGACTGTTACTACCATTCAACTGACTGTTACTACCATTCAACTGGCTGTTACTACCATTCAACTGACTATTACTACCATTCAACTGACTATTACTACCATTCAACTGACTGTTACTACCATTCAACTGACTGTTACTACCATTTAACTGTTACTACCATTCAACTGACTGTTACTACCATTCAACTGGCTGTTACTACCATTCAACTGACTGTTACTACCATTCAACTGACTGTTACTACCATTCAACTGACTGTTACTACCATTCAACTGACTGTTACTACCATTCAACTGTTACTACCATTCAACTGGCTGTTACTACCTTAAGTTCAAGAGCACTTAATCATCATCAAGGAACCTCCTTCAAGGGTATACATATGAACAGCTTCTATATACATACAGTAACCACTATACATACTTGTGTATTTATTAAAAACACGGCACAATACAGTGACTGTAACAATGTACAACTCACATACAAGATAAACGTATAAGTGAATTATCTGTGTATTTCTTACCAGTTTCCAGTCCTGTAATATTTACCCTTCATATTAGAAGTCTGATAGATCGGACCCCATCAAGTCGATCTGGTAGCTGAGTGGACGAGCAACCACCGGACCAATGAAAGGTAAGGTAAGGTAAGGTAAGGTAAGGTAAAATAAGTTAAGGTTAGGTTAGGTTAGGTAAGGTAAGGTTTGTCAGGACACAGGACAAGTGTTTCCTGACGCGGGTTTTAGTCAGTGATGACCCACAGCTGGAGCTACTGGTCATCTGACCCAGACTTTCCACTATATAAATTGAGATGTGTATGTCCCTCAGAGTATATACACTGTTTATATACACTTTAATCCATATTTTAGGTATCAGTATATTCTTGACTGGTGGTGAGCAGGTAACGCGTAACCTAAACGACCCTTTCCTTACTCGACAGGTTTTAAACCCAATTACCCACCCAACCAGAAGTGACGTGCTCTAAACCCACGTGGCCTGTGTCGAGGCTGTTCCTCTTCCACATCTGTTGTAATCTAGCCAGTGAAAGATTCTGTGAGTCAAATGACTGCATCACACAGATTCTGTAAGTCAGATGATTGCATCTCACAGATTCTGTAAGTCAGATGATTGCATCTCACAGATTCTGTAAGATGATTGCATCACACAGATTCTGTAAGTCAGATGACTGCATCTCACAGATTCTGTAAGTCAGATGATTGCATCTCACAGATTCTGTAAGATGATTGCATCACACAGATTCTGTAAGTCAGATGACTGCATCTCACAGATTCTGTAAGTCAGATGATTGCATCACACAGATTCTGTAAGTCAGATGATTGCATCTCACAGATTCTGTAAGTCAGATGATTGCATTTCACAGATTCTGTAAGATGATTGCATCACACAGATTCTGTAAGTCAGATGACTGCATCTCACAGATTCTGTAAGTCAGATGATTGCATCTCACAGATTCTGTAAGTCAGATGACTGCATCTCACAGATTCTGTAAGTCAGATGATTGCATCTCACAGATTCTGTAAGTCAGATGACTGCATCACACAGATTCTGTAAGTCAGATGCTTGCATCACACAGATTCTGTAAGTCAGATGATTGCATCTCACAGATTCTGTAAGTCAGATGACTGCATCACACAGATTCTGTAAGTCAGATGCTTGCATCACACAGATTCTGTAAGTCAGATGACTGCATCACACAGATTCTGTAAGTCAGATGATTGCATTTCACAGATTCTGTAAGTCAGATGACTGCATCTCACAGATTCTGTAAGTCAGATGACTGCATCACACAGATTCTGTAAGTCAGATGACTGCATCACACAGATTCTGTAAGTCAGATGACTGCATCACACAGATTCTGTAAGTCAGATGACTGCATCACACAGATTCTGTAAGTCAGATGACTGCATCACACAGATTCTGTAAGTCAGATGACTGCATCACACAGATTCTGTAAGTCAGATGACTGCATCACACAGATTCTGTAAGTCAGATGACTGCATCACACAGATTCTGTAAGTCAGATGACTGCATCAAACAGATTCTGTAAGTCAGATGATTGCATCACAGATTCTGTAAGTCAGATGACTGCATCACACAGATTCTGTAAGTCAGATGACTGCATCACACAGATTCTGTAAGTCAGATGACTGCATCACACAGATTCTGTAAGTCAGATGACTGCATCACACAGATTCTGTAAGTCAGATGACTGCATCACACAGATTCTGTAAGTCAGATGACTGCATCACACAGATTCTGTAAGTCAGATGACTGCATCACACAGATTCTGTAAGTCAGATGATTGCATCACAGATTCTGTAGGTCAGATG
Organism: Cherax quadricarinatus; assembly: GCF_038502225.1. NCBI lineage: Eukaryota > Metazoa > Arthropoda > Malacostraca > Decapoda > Parastacidae > Cherax > Cherax quadricarinatus. The sequence goes on from NC_091380.1 coordinate 5,513,995, forward strand.
ACTGCATCACACAGATTCTGTAAGTCAGATGACTGCATCACACAGATTCTGTAAGTCAGATGACTGCATCACACAGATTCTGTAAGTCAGATGACTGCATCACACAGATTCTGTAAGTCAGATGACTGCATCACACAGATTCTGTAAGTCAGATGACTGCATCACACAGATTCTGTAAGTCAGATGACTGCATCACACAGATTCTCTAAGTCAGATGACTGCTTCACACAGATTCTGTAAGTCAGATGACTGCTTCACACAGATTCTGTAAGTCAGATGACTGCATCACACAGATTCTGTAAGTCAGATGACTGCATCGCACAGATTCTGTAAGTCAGATGACTGCATCGCACAGATTCTGTAAGTCAGATGACTGCATCACACAGATTCTGTAAGTCAGATGACTGCATCAGATTCTGTAAGTCAGATGACTGCATCACACAGATTCTGTAAGTCAGATGATTGCATCACAGATTCTGTAGGTCAGATGACTGCATCACACAGATTCTGTAAGTCAGATGACTGCATCACACAGATTCTGTAAGTCAGATGACTGCATCAGATTCTGTAAGTCAGATGACTGCATCACACAAAGACAATGCAGCAATTGCCGTTGCAACGACCTGTTGCAGTCTACCTACTACCTGGAGGTAGGGTGCCGTAGCTCGACTGGTAAAGAACTCCGCTCTCACACTGAGGTCCGGAGATTGATCCCCAGTACGGGTGGAAAGATTAGGATGTGTTTCCTAAGACACCTGCTATCCCTGTTCACCTAGCAGTAAAACAGGTACCTGAGTATTAGTCACCTTACATCTGCTACTACCTCTAGCTTTGTACATCACTATAATACCCATATATACCCTCTGTGCCCATGTATTGTTTATACTAGCTTGATAAACCTCCTGGAGAGCGAAACGTTGCCACGATAAACTGTCACATTAGTTGCACTTGTGTCCTGTTACTTTACGTCAGAATCTATACCTGGAAGATACGTGTAGATTACGGATATTTCTGTAGATTACGGATATTTGTAGCTATTTGTTTTGCGATGCTAAGGTCTATTGTCTAATGAAGATTGAGATTCAATTAAGGTCTATTGTCCACGGGAGAATGAACTTCGATTAAGATCTATTGTCCACTGGAGAATGAACTTCGATTGAGGTCTATTGTCTATTGATGATTTAGCTTCGATTAAGGTTTTTGTCTATCGAAAACTGAGCTTCGATTAAGGTCTATTATCTATTGAAGGCTGATTCGATTGCTAATGTCTATTGTCTATTCAAATTTGAACTTTAATTAGGTTGTAGACCGAACAGAGAGAGAGAGAGAGAGAGAGAGAGAGAGAGAGAGAGAGAGAGAGAGCCTGCCTTCCACCACAACATTGTGTCAGCTGCTGGCACCACAACCTCCCACTAGAGCCACAACAGTGCCACTGTTCCTGTCTTCCCCCTCTACTCCACCACAATCCCCAGCACTAATAATACACACTCTATTACCGTAGCTTGGTTGGTAGCGCACTCAGCTCACATTGAGGTCCGTGGTTCGATTCCGGTATGGATGGAAATATTAGGTGTCTCGTTAAGATACCTACTGTCCTTGTTCACCTAACAGTAAATAGGTACCTGGTTGTTATTCACCTTACACCTGCTGTCACTGTTCACCTAGCAGTAAATAGGTACCTGGATGTTAGTCACCTTACACCTGTCCCTGTTCACCTAGCAGTAAGGAGGTACCTGGTTGTTATTCACCTTACACCTGCTGTCACTGTTCACCTAGCAGTAAATAGGTACCTGGATGTTAGTCACCTTACACCTGTCCCTGTTCACCTAGCAGTAAGGAGGTACCTGGTTGTTATTCACCTTACACCTGCTGTCACTGTTCACCTAGCAGTAAATAGGTACCTGGGTGTTAGTCACCTTACACCTACTCGAGGTGTAAGGTGGTTACATACCTACCTGGAGGGTAGATCAGGGCCTGATCAACTAGGTTGTTACTGCTGGCCGCACGTAGTTCAATATATGAACCACAGCCCGGCTGGTCCGATACT
>NC_091380.1:5516141-5576141 GCF_038502225.1 Cherax quadricarinatus
TTTGAAGAAATAAAACAGGAGGAGAAAAAAATGATTGAAGGAATCATGAAAACAATAGGGGAGGGCAATATGACCCAGGTGACAAATTTTCAGAGAATTGGGTGGTTTGCGAGTGGAAGGATACGGCCTGTCAGAGTAACTTTCAAGGAAGAATCAGTTCGAATCATGATTCTGCAAGAGAAAGCAAGACTGAGGGACAAAGAGGGGTACCAGAGAGTATACCTCGACCGCGACAGAACACAAGAAGAAAGGACTACACTGAAAGAGAGGGTACAGAGACGCAAGGAGGAACGAGAAGCAATGAAAATGAGCAGGACCCAGACACAGGAGGAAGGGCAAACACACCCCACAGAATCTCCCACCAAAAGACCCCACCCGCAACATTCCCAACGCAACTGAGCAACCTATACTACAACCCACTCACTGTTCCCTCTGCCACCAACCCCCATATCACAAACCTCACCCCAACAGCTGTCCCTTATGGGCATTCTGACCCCACCCCCATCAACACATACCCCACCTACACCACAGCCCCATATAGGCCCCCACCAAGGCTCTCGCTCCCCCAACCCCAATATACTTGCATGACCACAATGATAGAAAAGAAACTAAAGGTTTGGTACACAAACGCGGATGGAATAACGAATAAACATGAGGAGTGGAATGAAAGAATCAGTGAAAAATCCCCAGACATCATAGCAGTCACAGAAACAAAACTCGCTGAGACAATAACAGACACAATCTTCCCAACAGGATATCAGATCCTGAGGAAAGATAGAAGGAGTAGAGGGGGAGGAGGGGTTGCACTGCTCATAAAACACCAATGGGGATTTGAGGAAATGGAAGGCATGGACATGATTGGAGAAAGAGACTACATTGTAGGTACAATTCAGTCCGGAGAACATAAAGTAGTCATTGGAGTGATGTATAACCCACCACAGAACTGCAGGAGGCCAAGAGAGGAGTACGAAGAAAACAACAGGGTGATGGTGGACACACTGGTTCAGGTGGCAAGAAGAGCTCACTCGAGCAGAGCAAAGTTACTGGTAATGGGCGATTTCAACCACAGGGAGATCGACTGGGAAAACCTGGAGCCACATGGGGGTCCCGAAACATGGAGAGCCAAGATGTTGGATGTGGTACTTGAAAACCTCATGCATCAACATGTCAGGGACACAACCAGAGAGAGAGGGGAGGATGAGCCAGCAAGACTGGATCTTGTGTTCACCCTGAGCAGTTCAGACATCGAGGACATCACTTACGAGAGGCCCCTTGGAGCTAGCGATCATGTGGTTCTGAGTTTTGACTATATAGTAGAGTTACAAGTGGAGAAGGTAACAGGAACTGAAGGGGACAGGCCAAACTATAAAAGGGGGGACTACACAGGTATGAGAAACTTCCTGCAGGAGGTTCAGTGGGACAGAGAAATGGTAGGAAAATCAGTAAACGAGATGATGGAATATGTGGCAACAAAGTGCAAGGAGGCAGAGGAAAGTTTTGTTCCCAAGGGAAACAGAAATAATAGGAAGACCAAAACGAGTCCTTGGTTTACCCGAAGGTGTAGGGAGGCAAAAACTAAGTGCAACAGAGAATGGAAAAGGTACAGGAGGCATAGGACCCAGGAAAACAAGGAGATTAGTAGAAGAGCCAGAAACGAGTATGCGCAGATAAGGAGGGAGGCCCAGCGACAGTATGAAAACGACATAGCATCGAAAGTCAAATCTGACCCGAAACTGCTGTATAGCCACATTAGGAGGAAGACAACAGTCAAGGACCAGGTGATAAGGCTGAGGAAAGAAGGTGGAGAACTCACAAGAAACGATCAAGAGGTATGTGAGGAGCTCAACACGAGATTTAAGGAAGTATTTACAGTAGAGACAGGAAGGACTCTGGGGGGACAGACCAGATGGGGACACCAACAAGGAATACACCAACAAGTGTTGGACGACATACATACAGATGAGGAGGAGGTGAAGAAACTGCTAAGGGACATCGATACCTCAAAGGCAATGGGACCGGACAACATCTCTCCATGGGTCCTTAGAGAGGGAGCAGATATGTTGTGTGTACCACTTACCACAATCTTCAACACATCCCTGGAAACTGGGCAACTACCTAAGGTATGGAAGACGGCAAATGTAGTTCCCATTTTCAAAAAAGGAGACAGAAAAGAGGCACTAAACTATAGACCTGTGTCATTGACGTGTATAGTATGCAAAATTATGGAGAAGATTATCAGGAGGAGAGTGGTGGAGCACCTGGAACGGAACAGGAGTATAAATGCCAACCAGCACGGATTCACGGAAGGCAAATCCTGTGTCACAAACCTTCTGGAGTTTTATGATAAAATAACAGAAGTAAGACAAGAGAGAGAGGGGTGGGTTGATTGCATCTTCTTGGACTGCAAGAAGGCTTTTGACACAGTTCCTCACAAGAGATTAGTGAAGAAGCTAGAGCATCAGGCGCATATAACAGGTAGGGCACTGCAATGGATCAGAGAATACCTGACAGGGAGGCAACAACGAGTCATGGTACGTAATGATGTATCACAGTGGGCACCTGTGACGAGCGGGGTCCCACAGGGGTCGGTCCTAGGACCAGTGCTATTTTTGGTATATGTGAACGACATGACGGAAGGGTTAGACTCAGAAGTGTCCCTGTTTGCAGATGATGTGAAGTTAATGAGGAGAATTAAATCTGATGAGGACCAGGCAGGACTTCAAAGAGACCTGGACAGACTGGACACCTGGTCCAGCAAATGGCTTCTCGAATTTAATCCTGCCAAATGCAAAGTCATGAAGATAGGGGAAGGGCACAGAAGACCACAGACAGAGTATAGGCTAGGTGGACAAAGACTGCAAACCTCACTCAAGGAGAAAGATCTTGGGGTGAGTATAACACCGAGCATGTCTCCGGAAGCACACATCAATCAGATAACTGCTGCAGCATATGGGCGCCTGGCAAACCTGAGAACAGCATTCTGACACCTTAGTAAGGAATCATTCAAGACACTGTACACCGTGTATGTCAGGCCCATACTGGAGTATGCAGCACCTGTTTGGAACCCGCACTTGATAAAGCACGTCAAGAAACTAGAGAAAGTACAAAGGTTTGCAACAAGGTTAGTTCCAGAGCTAAGGGGAATGTCCTATGAAGAAAGATTAAGGGAAATCGGCCTGACGACACTGGAGGACAGGAGGGTCAGGGGAGACATGATAACGACATATAAAATACTGCGTGGAATAGACAAGGTGGACAAGGACAGGATGTTCCAGGGAGGGGACACAGAAACAAGAGGCCACAATTGGAAGTTGAAGACACAAATGAGTCAGAGAGATAGTAGGAAGTATTTCTTCAGTCATAGAGTTGTAAGGCAGTGGAATAGCCTAGAAAATGACGTAGTGGAGGCAGGAACCATACACAGTTTTAAGACGAGGTTTGATAAAGCTCATGGAGCGGGGAGAGAGAGGGTCTAGTAGCAACCGGTGAAGAGGCGGGGCCAGGAGCTAGGACTCGACCCCTGCAACCACAAATAGGTGAGTACACACACACACACACACACACACACACAGGTAGAGCTCAAAAAAAGGGAGGAAGATTGGGGAAGGAGACTAGATGAGCTGGAAAGGAAGATGGAAGAGAGGTTAGCAGCAGAATGCAGAAGGTGGAAGCAACAGGCCACAGCAGCAGAAATCAAGATAGAGAGATTAGAAGAGGAGCCGAGACATCTGAAAAAGCACAGAGACAAAGATATTACAGAAGTAGCATCGGCAATGGCTACATCAAACACAGACAACAGGTCTGAAGGAAGCATGGAAACTAAACTGTATGCAGAGGTCCTGTCAAACCCACATGGGGCCAAAACAAAGACAGGGAGCACACTAGGACAGAATGAGAGGTTGGAAGACATTGAAGGAACTAGGACATGTGCAAGGACCTTACCAGATACCTGTGGGGGCCAGGAGCAGGTGAGCAGGAAGGATAAACCAAGAAGCATAGGGGCCATAACTAGGGAAGGGACTGAAGGAAGGAACACTCCACGGGAAGGAACTAAAACACATCAGAGGATGCAATGGGAGTCACAGTGGGAGGTGGAAAGGGAAAGATCCGTGTTTGTCTATGGGCTAGACGAAGCTAAAGGGGAAACTTATGATGAAAAAAAGCCGGAGGAGAAAAAAGCGATTGAAGATATCATGAAGGTGATAGGTGAGGGGGACATGACCCAGGTGGCAAATTTTCGGAGAATTGGGTGGTTCACAAAGAAAAGGAATCGGCCTCTCAAAGTAATTTTCAAGGCAGAATCAACCCGAACCATGATCCTGCAGGAGAAAGCACGGCTGAGAGGCAAGCAGGAGTTCCGGAGTGTGTAGCTCGATCGAGACAGAACACAGGACGAAAGGAAGACAATGAAAGAGAGAGTTCAAAAACGAAAGGAGAAATGGGAGGAAATGAAAAAGGAGAGCAGAATAACCCAGGATCAAATGGAAGGACAAGCGCACCCCCCAGAAACACCTGCAGAAGGACTCCAGCCACGACACCCCCAAGGCAACTGAACAATCCAAACCAACCATCACACACCGATCCCTCTGTTTCCACCCCCCGCACCACAGTTACAGTATTAGAACAGAAGTTGAAGGTTTGGTACACAAATGCAGATAGATTAACGAATAAACATGAGGAATGGCAAGAAAGAATCAATGAGAAGTCCCCAGACATCATAGCAGTTACAGAAACAAAACTCATGGAGACAATAACAGATGCAATCTTCCCACCAGGATACCAGATCATGAGGAAAGATAGAAGGGGCAGGGGGGGAGGTGGGGTTGCTCTGCTCGTAAAAAACAGATGGAAATTCGAGAAAATGGAAGGAATAGATGAGATGGGAGAAAGAGACTACATAGCAGGTACACTTCAGTCTGGGGAACACAAAGTGGTCATTGCAGTGATGTATAATCCACCACAGAACTGCAGGAGGCCAAGAGAGGAATATGAAGAGAGCAACAGAGCAATGGTGGACACACTTGCTGAGGTGGCAAGAAGAGCTCACTCCAGCAGAGCAAAGTTGCTGGTTATGGGGGATTTCAACCACAGGGAGATTGACTGGGAAAACCTGGAGCCACATGGGGGTCCCGAAACATGGAGAGCAAGGATGTTGGACGTGGTGCTGGAAAACCTCATGCACCAACATGTTAAGGACACTACCAGAGTGAGAGGGGAGGATGAACCAGCAAGATTGGACCTTGTGTTCACCCTGGGCAGCTCAGACATTGAGGACATCAAGTATGAGAGTCCCCTAGGAGCTAGCGACCACGTGGTTCTGTGCTTTGAATACATAGTAGAGCTGCAAGTGGAGAGAATAACAGGAGTAGAATGGGAAAAGCCTGACTATAAAAGAGGGGACTACTTAGGGTTGAAGAACTTCCTGCGGGAGGTCCAGTGGGACAGAGAACTGGCAGGAAAGCCAGTAAATGAAATGATGGAATATGTAGCAACAAAATGCAAGGAGGCAGTGGAAAGGTTCATTCCCAAGGGCAACAGTAACAACGGGAAGACCAGAACGAGCCCCTGGTTTACCCGACGGTGTAAGCAGGCAAAAACAAAGTGCAATAGAGAATGGAAAAAGTACAGAAGGCAGAGAACACACGAAAATAGGGAGATCAGTCGCAGAGCCAGGAATGAGTACGCACAGGTAAGGAGGGAGGCCCTGCGACAGTATGAAAATGACATAGCATCGAGAATCAAGACTGACCTGAAACTGTTGTATAGCCACATCAGGAGGAAGACAACAGTCAAAGACCAGGTGATCAGATTAAGGACAGAAGGTGGAGAACTCACAAGAAATGATCAGGAGGTATGTGAGGAGCTGAACAGGAGATTTAAGGAAGTTTTTACAGTAGAGACAGGAAGGGCTGTGGGAAGACAGCACAGAAGGGAACATCAAGAGGGAATATACCAACAAGTGTTGGATGACATACGAACAACTGAGGAGGAGGTGAAGAAGCTCTTAAGTGACCTTGACACCTCAAAGGCGATGGGACCGGACATCTCACCATGGGTCCTTAGAGAAGGAGCAGAGATGCTGTGTGTGCCTCTAACCACAATCTTCATCACATCCCTTGAAACTGGGCAACTACCTGAGAAATGGAAGACAGCTAATGTAGTCCCCATATTTAAGAAAGGAAACAGAAACGAGGCACTAAACTACAGACCTGTGTCTCTGACATGTATTGTGTGCAAAGTCATGGAGAAGATTATCAGGAGGAGAGTGGTCGAACACCTGGAAAGGAACAAGATTATAAATGAAAACCAGCATGGGTTCATGGAAGGCAAATCTTGTATCACAAACCTCCTGGAGTTTTATGACAAGGTAACAGAAGTAAGACACGAGAGAGAGGGGTGGGTAGATTGCATTTTCCTAGACTGCAGGAAGGCCTTTGACACAGTTCCCCACAAGAGATTAGTGCAGAAGCTGGAGGATCAGGCACACGTAAAAGGAAGGGCACTGCAATGGATAAGGGAATACCTGACAGGGAGGCAGCAACGAGTCATGGTACGTGAAGAGGTATCACAGTGGGCGCCTGTTACGAGCGGGGTCCCACAGGGGTCAGTTCTAGGACCAGTGCTATTTTTGATATATGTGACCGACATGATGGAAGGAATAGACTCTGAAGTGTCCCTGTTCGCAGATGACGTGAAGTTGATGAGAAGAATTAAATCGGACGAGGATGAGGCAGGACTGCAAAGAGACCTGGAGAGGCTGGACATGTGGTCCAGTAACTGGCTTCTCGAATTCAATCCAGCCAAATGTAAAGTCATGAAGATTGGGGAGGGGCAAAGAAGACTGCAGACAGAGTATAGGCTAGGTGGACAAAGACTACAGACCTCACTCAGGGAGAAAGACCTTGGGGTGACCATAACACCGAGCACATCACCGGAGGCACACATCAACCAAATAACCGCTGCAGCATACGGGCGCCTGGCAAACCTGAGAATAGCGTTCCGATACCTTAATAAGGAATCGTTCAAGACACTGTACACTGTGTATGTTAGGCCCATACTGGAGTATGCAGCACCAGTCTGGAACCCACACCTGGTCAAGCATGTCAAGAAGTTAGAGAAAGTACAAAGGTTTGCAACAAGGCTAGTCCCAGAGCTCAAGGGAATGTCGTACGAGGAATGGTTAAGGGAAATCGGACTGACGACACTGGAGGACAGAAGGGTCAGGGGAGACATGATAACGACATACAAGATACTGCGGGGAATAGACAAGGTGGACAGAGATAGGATGTTCCAGAGAGGGGACACAGGGACAAGGGGTCACAACTGGAAGCTGAAGACTCAGACGAGTCACAGGGACGTTAGGAAGTATTTCTTCAGTCAGAGTTGTCAGCAAGTGGAATAGCCTAGCAAGTGAAGTAGTGGAGGCAGGAACCATACATACTTTTAAGAAGAGGTATGACAAAGCTCAGGAAGCAGAGAGAGAGAGGATCCAGTAGCGATCAGTGAAGAGGTGGGGCCAGGAGCTGAGTCTCGACCCCTGCAACCACAATTAGGTGAGTACAATTAGGTGAGTACACACATACACACACACACACACACCCACACACACACACACCCACACACATACACACACTCACATACACACACTCACATACACACACACACACACACACACACACACACACACACACACACTCACACACACACACACACACACACACACACACATTCACATACATACACACACACACACACACACACACACACACACACACACACACACACACACACACACACGCACACGCACACGTCTTTGTGTATGGGCTCCAGGAAGTCGAAGGGGAAACATATGAAGCAAGAAAACAAGGGGAAAAAAAGCAATTGAAACCATCATGAAAGCAATAGGAGAAGACGATATGACCCAGCTGGAAAATTTTCGGAGAATAGGGGGGTTTGTAAAAAAAAGAACCCGGCCAGTGAGAGTGACCTTCAAGGCAGAAGCGACTCGGACCAGGATCCTGCAGGAGAAAGCACGATTAAGGGACATGACGGCATACAGGAGGGTGTATCTCGACCGCGACAGAACACAAGAAGAAAGGAAGAAACTGAGAGAGATGGTACAAAGGCGAAAGGAGGAAAGAGAGGGGATGGAGAAGACAGACAGGAGATCCCAGACCCAGGAAGAAGATCTAATACAGCCTCCCTCACAACTTTCTATAGAAGCCTCCCAACCAGGTCAACCCCAGTGCAACCAAACACTCTAAATCAAAACACCCATGCCACATCCAATGCCCCCACCCACTACATTACAAACTTCACCCCCACAGCAACAACCCATAGTTCCTTACCAGGTCTCCCACTTCCCCAACCCCAATATACTTCCCAGACCACAGTCTTAGAAAAGAAGTTGAAGGTGTGGTATACAAATGCAGATGGAATAACAAACAAGTATGAGGAGTGGCACGAAAGAATCAAAGAGACATCCCCAGACATAATAGCACTCACAGAAACAAAACTCACCAGAATAATAACAGATTCAATCTTTCCATCCGGATATCAAATCTTCAGGAAAGACAGAGGGAGGAGAGGGGGAGGAGGAGTTGCACTGCTCATTAAAAACCAGTGGGGTTTTGAGAAAGGAAGGAATGGATGGCATGGGCGAAAGGGACTACTTAGTAGGAACAATCCAGTCTGAGGGACATAAGGTGATAATTGCAGTAATGTACAACCCACCACAGAACTGCAACAGAGCAATGATCAACACACTAGCCGAGGTGGCCAGGAGAGCACACATGGGGGGAGCAAAGTTACTAGTTATGGGTGATTTCAATCACAAGGAGATTGACTGGGAAAACCTGGAGCCCCATGGGGGTCCCAAAACATGGAGAGCCAAGATGATGGATGTGGTACTGGAGAACCTCATGCATCAACATGTTAGAGACACTACCAGAGAGAGAGGAGAGGATGAACCAGCAAGGTTGGACCTTGTATTCACCATGAGTAGTTCGGACATCGAGGGTATCATGTATGAAAGGCCCCTGGGAGCTAGTGATCATGTGGTTCTGTGCTTCGACTACATAGTTGAGCTCCAAGTGGAGAGAGTAGCAGGAATAGGCTGGGAAAAACCAAACTACAAAAGGGGGAACTACTCAGGCATGAGGAACTTCCTTCAAGACATTCAGTGGGAGAGGGAACTGACAGGAAAACCAGTACAAGAAATGATGGACTATGTAGCAACAAAATGCAAGGAGGCAGAGGAGAGGTTTGTTCCCAAGGGAAACAGAAATAATGGGAAGAACAGAACGAGTCCTTGGTTCACCCAAAGGTGTAGGGAGGCAAAAACTAGGTGTACTAGAGAATGGAAAAGGTACAGAAGACAGAGAACTCAGGAAAATAAAGAAATCAGCCGAAGAGCCAGAAACGAATATGCACAGATAAGAAGGGAGGCTCAGAGACAATATGAAAATGACATAGCATCAAAAGTAAAGACTGACCCGAAGCTGTTGTACAGCCACATCAGGAGGAAAACAACAGTCAAGGACCAGGTAATCAGACTGAGGAAAGGTGATGGGGAATTCACAAGAAACGACCGAGAGGTATGTCAGGAGCTCAACACAAGATTTAAAGAGGTATTTACAGTGGAAACCAGTAGGACTCCAAGAAATCAGAACAGGGGGGCACACCAGCAAGTGCTGGATGAGGTACATATAACCAAGGAGGAGGTGAAGAAGCTGCTATGCGAACTTGACACCTCAAAGGCGGTGGGACCAGACAACATCTCTCCATGGGTCCTTAAAGAGGGAGCAGAGATATTGTGTGAGCCATTAACAAAGATCTTCAACACATCATTTGAAACTAGGCAACTCCCTGAGGTATGGAAAATGGCAAATGTAGTCCCAATTTTTAAAAAGGGAGACAGACATGAGGCACTAAACTACAGACCTGTATCACTAACGTGTATAGTATGCAAGGTCATGGAGAAGATCATCAGGAGGAGAGTGGTGGGGCACCTGGAAAGAAACAAGTGTATAATTGACAACCAGCACGGTTTCAGGGAAGGAAAATCCTGTGTCACAAACCTACTAGAGTTTTATGACAAGGTGACAGAAGTAAGACAAGAGAGAGAGGGGTGGATCGACTGCGTATTTTTGGACTGCAAGAAGGCTTTCGACACAGTTCCTCACAAGAGGTTACTGCAAAAGCTAGAGGACCAGGCACACATAACAGGAAAGGCACTGCAATGGATCAGAGAATATCTGACAGGGAGGCAACAACGAGTCATGGTACGCGACGAGGTGTCAGAGTGGGCGCCTGTGACAAGCGGGGTTCCACAGGGGTCAGTCCTAGGACCTGTGCTGTTCTTGGTATACGTGAACGACATAACGGAAGGGATAGACTCAGAAGTGTCCTTGTTTGCAGACGATGTGAAGTTAATGAGAAGAATCGAATCGGACGAGGATCAGGCAGGACTACAAAGAGATCTGGACAGGCTACAAGCCTGGTTCAGTAACTGGCTCCTTGAATTTAACCCTGCCAAATGCAAAGTCATGAAGATTGGGGAAGGGCAAAGAAGACCGCAGACACAATATAGTTTAGATGGCCAAAGACTGCAAACCTCACTCAAGGAAAAAGATCTGGGGGTGAGTATAACACCGAGCATATCTCCTGAGGCGCACATCAATCAGATAACTGCTGCAGCATACGGGCGCTTGGCAAACCTACGGATAGCGTTCCGATACCTCAGTAAGGATTCGTTTAAGACTCTGTACACCATCTACGTCAGGCCCATACTGGAGTATGCAGCACCAGTTTGGAATCCACACCTAGTCAAGCACGTCAAGAAATTAGAGAAAGTGCAAAGGTTTGCAACAAGACTAGTCCCAGAGCTACGGGGATTGTCCTATGAAGAAAGGTTGAGGGAAATCGGCCTGACGACACTGGAGGCCAGGAGGGTCAGGGGAGACATGATAACGACACATAAAATACTGCGCGGAATAGACGAGGTGGACAAAGACGGGATGTTCCAGAGATGGGACACAGACACAAGAGGTCACAATTGGAAGTTGAAGACTCAGATGAATCAAAGGGATGTTAGGAAGTATTTCTTCAGAGTTGTCAGGAAGAATAACAATCTGGAGAGTGATGTAGTGGAGGCAGGATCCATACACAGCTTTAAGAAGAGATATGATAAAGCTCATGGAGAAGGGACAGAGTGGACCTAGTAGCGACAAGCGGGACAAGGAGCTGTAAATCGACCCCTGCAACCACAACTACGTAAATTCACTAACAACCATACACAACTATTATATTCCTGGTGATGCACTAAACCCGTCAGAGCTACATAGCACCTGCAAAATAGCGTAGCCGAAAATAAACAATTTATCGAAAATCCCATCATTATTAAATATTTACGCCTGTTAGGCTACCCCACACGAGGGAATAGGTAGCCTAGAATTCATGGATCAAGAGCCCAACACCAACATCAGGGCACCACTTCCCCATCCAGGGATTTTCATAAGCTTGTCGCGGGGCTAAAATAAAAATTAACCAAGTGATTACGAATGTCATTGATAAAGTTTTTGTGGTGGGAGGAACCATGATAACACGAACCTTGTTGATACTGACTCGTACACACTTATACGAGTCCAGGAGCTGTGAATCGACCCCTGCAACCACACATTAATACCATATATTAATACCAAACGCCAGTATTACAAGTTAATGAAAGGTATAAGACGTATGTAAATACCAGGACGAATCTATACCACTGATGTTAATGTAACTTGAACAAGATGTGTCAGCTGAAAGATATGGTGTTGGTGTTATAAATATGGTGCTGGTGTTATAAATATGGTGCTGGTGTTAAAAATATGGTGCTGGTGTTAAAAATATGGTGCTGGTGTTAAAAATATGGTGCTGGTGTTAAAAATATGGTGCTGGTGTTAAAAATATGGTGCTGGTGTTAAAAATATGGTGCTGGTGTTAAAATATGGTGCTGGTGTTAAAATATGGTGCTGGTGTTAAAAATATGGTGCTGGTGTTAAAATATGGTGTTGATCTTATCCTAGCATTTCTGGTGATGATAACAGTGGGTGAAACAACCCTGGGCTCTAGTCCCTGGACCCATTAATTGTCTCAGTAACCTTATGACTACCACTCACACCACGGGGTGACTACCACTTACACCACGGGGTGACTACCACTTACACCATGGGGTGACTACCACTCACACCACGGGGTGACTACCACTCACACCACGGGGTGACTACCACTCACACCAAAGCGTTTTACTGCTAAAACAAGTCAAGAAATTATAGAACAAAAGTTTGGAACAGAACTAGTCTCAGAGTAAAGGGGTATATCTAATGATTAGAAGTTAAGGGACGATGATAACCCTGTTTGCTAGTGACCACCAGATCGATACCCACCATCCCTTACACAAGTTATTATAACAAATATAACAGGTACACAGTGATGGAGGACCTGAATGTGTGGTAACTTGCTAGAGGAAGTATCTCCCTCTCTGAGAGACAAAAATATGACTTCCAGTGAAAATCTGACTAACTTAAGCAACTTACCGGAAGATAAGTCCTTCTGTACGACATGTTACAGGAGGCCTATTCTTTTAAGCTTCAATATCCATAACATTGGCGTTCTATCCACACGGCTACTCCTGATTATCCACACGGGTAATGCTGAGACTATCCACACGAGTAATCCAGGGGTTATCCACACGGGTTGCTTAGATATCCACACTAGGCACTGTGTGTGTACACTGCGTACACACGTACACACGTGGGTAGGGATGGGAGGAGGGTGGGTAACACTCACACACACATACACACACACACGTAGCCAGACACCAGCACGGGGTGTTGATGGAATGGTGGGTGTATGGGCACTGATGCTAGTGCCAACTGTGGCACCCCTCGGCCACAACCCTATCCCCAACCACCCCTCACCCTCTCCCAAACCTCTCCCTCCCCTCCCGCCCTCTTTTTTCCCCTCCCTGTGCCTCAAAACCAACCCTCCCTTCCACCCAACAACCTCACCTAACCCTATACACTTTCTCTTCACATTCCATAACTGTCAGGTGATAGTAACTGCAGCTCTGCTGGAAGATGGTAACTGTTAAGTGATAGTAACTGCAGCTCTGCTGGAAGATGGTAACTGTCAGGTGATAGTAACCGCAGCTCTGCTGGAAGATGGTAACTGTCAGGTGACAGTAACCGCAGCTCTGCTGGAAGATGGTAACTGTCAGGTGACAGTAACCGCAGCTCTGCTGGAAGATGGTAACTGTCAAGTGACAGTAACCGCAGCTCTGCTGGAAGATGGTAACTGTCAGGTGACAGTAACCGCAGCTCTGCTGGAAGATGGTAACTGTCAGGTGACAGTAACCGCAGCTCTGGTGGATAACACTTCTGAAGTCTGCCAGCTCAGACGGACATTACTAAAGTCTGCCAGCTCAGACTGACACTACTGAAGTCTGCCAGCTCAGACGGACACTACTGAAGTCTGCCAGCTCAGACGGACACTACTGAAGTCTGCCAGCTCAGACGGACACTACTGAAGTCTGCCAGCTCAGACGGACACTACTGAAGTCTGCCAGCTCAGACGGACACTACTGAAGTCTGCCAGCTCAGACGGACACTACTGAAGTCTGCCAGCTCAGACGGACACTACTGAAGTCTGCCAGCTCAGACGGACACTACTGAAGTCTGCCAGCTCAGACGGACACTACTGAAGTCTGCCAGCTCAGACGGACACTACTGAAGTCTGCCAGCTCAGACGGACACTACTGAAGTCTGCCAGCTCAGACGGACACTACTGAAGTCTGCCAGCTCAGACGGACACTACTGAAGTCTGCCAGCTCAGACGGACACTACTGAAGTCTGCCAGCTCAGACGGACACTACTGAAGTCTGCCAGCTCAGACGGACACTACTGAAGTCTGCCAGCTCAGACGGACACTACTGAAGTCTGCCAGCTCAGACGGACACTACTGAAGTTGCCAGCTCAGACGGACACTACTGAAGTCTGCCAGCTCAGACGGACACTACTGAAGTCTGCCAGCTCAGACGGACACTACTGAAGTCTGCCAGCTCAGACGGACACTACTGAAGTCTGCCAGCTCAGACGGACACTACTGAAGTTGCCAGCTCAGACGGACACTACTGAAGTCTGCCAGCTCAGACGGACACTACTGAAGTCTGCCAGCTCAGACGGACACTACTGAAGTCTGCCAGCTCAGACGGACACTACTGAAGTCTGCCAGCTCAGACGGACACTACTGAAGTTGCCAGCTCAGACGGACACATTTCAACACTATGAATATGAGCCATCCAGTGTGATGGAATATAACAGTGAAACAACTAACATTTGTTCCCACATTGTAACTACCATACAGTCTAGTGTAATGCTGGTGTTCCCACAATGTAACCATCATACAGAATAGTGTAGCAACACACTGCTGGTGTTCCCACAATGTAACTATCATACAGAATAGTGTAGCAACACTGCTGGTGTTCCCACAATGTAACTATCATACAGAATAGTGTAGTAACACACTGCTGGTGTTCCCACAATGTAACCATCATACAGAATAGTGTAGCAACACACTGCTGGTGTTCCCACAATGTAACCATCATACAGAATAGTGTAGCAACACACTGCTGGTGTTCCCACAATGTAACTATCATACAGAATAGTGTAGCAACACTGCTGGTGTTCCCACAATGTAACTATCATACAGAATAGTGTAGTAACACACTGCTGGTGTTCCCACAATGTAACCATCATACAGAATAGTGTAGCAACACACTGCTGGTGTTCCCACAATGTAACCATCATACAGAATAGTGTAGCAACACACTGCTGGTGTTCCCACAATGTAACCATCATACAGAATAGTGTAGTAACACACTGCTGGTGTTCCCACAATGTAACCATTATACAGAATAGTGTAGCAACACACTGCTGGTGTTCCCACAATTTAACTATCATATTGAATAGTGTAGCAACACTGCTGGTGTTCCCACAATGTAACTATCATATAGAATAGTGTAGTAACACTGCTTGTGTTCCCACAATGTAACTATCATACAGAATAGTGTAGCAACACACTGCTGGTGTTCCCACAATGTAACTATCATACAGAATAGTGTAGCAACACACTGCTGGTGTTCCCACAATGTAACTATCATACAGAATAGTGTAGCAACACACTGCTGGTGTTCCCACAATGTAACTATCATATAGAATAGTGTAGCAACACACGGCTGGTGTTCTCACAATGTAACCATCATATAGAATAGTGTAGCAACACACTGCTGGTGTTCCCACAATGTAACTATCATACAGAATAGTGTAGTAACACACTGCTGGTGTTCCCACAATGTAACTATCATACAGAATAGTGCAGCAACACACTGCTGGTGTTCCCACAATGTAACTATCATACAGAATAGTGTAGCAACACACTGCTGGTGTTCCCACAATGTAACTATCATACAGAATAGTGTAGTAACACACTGCTGGTGTTCCCACAATGTAACTATCATACAGAATAGTGTAGCAACACACTGCTGGTGTTCCCACAATGTAACTATCATACAGAATAGTGCAGTAACACACTGCTGGTGTTCCCACAATGTAACTATCATACAGAATAGTTTAGCAACACACTGCTGGTGTTCCCACAATGTAACTATCATACAGAATAGTTTAGCAACACACTGCTGGTGTTCCCACAATGTAACTATCATACAGAATAGTGTAGTAACACACTGCCGAGAAAATACCCTGACTGGCTGGATATGAGTGGGACTCGCACGTGAGTAAATATAATTATCAAAGCTTATTGCTTGGGTAGCTGCCCAGTATAGGCCAACAGGCCTACTGAAGTTCCTTTCTTCTGGTCTTCAGCGTGTGTCACCATCCCTTACTTTACTCACTGTAAATAAAGCATTACCACTTTGAGTGGGTGTACTCACCTAGATGTGGTTGTAGGTGTCGATTCATAGCTCCTGGCCCCGCCTTTTCCTACTCCATGAGCTTATCATACTTCTTTAAGCTACCTATGGATCCTGCCTCCACTACATCACTCTCCAGACTGCTCCACTTCCTGACAACTCTGTGACTGAAGAAATACTTCCTAACATCCCTGTGATTCATCTGTGTCTTCAACTTCCAACTGTGACACTTTGTTGCTGTGTCACATCTCTGGAACATTCTGTCTCTGTCCACCTTGTCGATTCCTCTCAGTATTTTACAAGTCGTTATCATATCCTCCCTCTCTCTCCTCTCCTCCAGTGTCGTCAGGTCGATCTCCCATAATCTTTCCTTGTAAGACATACCCTTTAGCTCTGGGACTAGTCTTGTTGCAAATCTTTGCACCTCCTCTAGTTTCCTTACATGCTTGGCTAGGTGTGGGTTCCAAACTGGTGCTGCATATTCCAATATGGGCTTAATGTACACAGTGTACAGGGTCCTGAACGAGTCCGTATTAAGATATCGGAATGCTGTTCCTAGGTTTGCTAGGCGCCCATATGCTGCAACAGTTATTTGGTTGTGTGCCTCCGGAGATGTGCTCGGTGATATACTCACCCAAAGACCCTTTTCCTTGAGTGAGGTTTGTAGTCCATAGAGTGTACTCCGTCTGCGGTCTTCTTTGCAGTGTGTGTATATGTGAGAGAGAGAGAGAGAGAGAGAGAGAGAGAGAGAGAGAGAGAGAGAGAGAGAGAGAGAGAGAGAGAGAGAGAGAGAGAGAGAGAGACCGACCTAATTAATGTTTGAGTAAGTAACTCATTACTATTGTAACCAGATATAAACATGTAAATAGTTCATTACCATTGTGGAAATATAAACACACATGCAGTATAATGTGATCCTTTATTGACAACGTTTCACCCACACAGTGGGCCTTTTCAAGTCACACACAGATCTGTGTGTGACTTGAAAAAGCCCACTGTGTGGGTGAAACGTTGTCAATAAAGGATCACATTATACTGCATGTGTGTTTATATTTCCACTGTGTCGGTATTTGATACCATTTATTTCCATCATTGATAAATTAGACACATGTGCAACTCTTGGGTATCTTTATTGAGGAAACGTTTCGCCACACAGTGGCTTCATCAGTCCATACAAAGGAGAAACTTGAAGAACAGGAGGAGAATGAGGTAATCAGTCACTCAACCTTGAGTCGATGTGGTCAGTCCATCAATCTTGAATAGAATACGGCATACGTGCTGAGAAGGAGCTTATAAACCGTTGGCAGGAGAGGTGCAGCAGTCATAGGTGGTGTAACATTTGTTCAATGTGGAAGTAGGTCGTGCCCAAGAATTAGGCAAGCGAAGAATTCCCAAGTATTAAGATCCCAAGAAGTTGCAGTGTCTGACAGGTTTGTAGATGAATGGCGAAACGTTTCCTCAATAAAGATACCCAAGAGTTGCACATGTGTCTAATTTATCAACATGTCGGTTCTCTGAACCATTCATCTACATTTCCATCATTACCATTGTAACTTGTTCAGCTCTCAAAACTTTGTGACCCAGTCCCTGGACCCATTATTTGCTTCTGTAATGTTGAGGTACAGTCCCTGGACCCATTATGTGCTTCTGTAATGTTGAGGTACAGTCCCTGGACCCATTATGTGCTTCTGTAATGTTGTGGTACAGTCCCTAGACCCATTATGTGCTTCTGTAATGTTGTGGTACAGTCCCTAGACCCATTATGTGCTTCTGTAATGTTGAGGTACAGTCCCTGGACCCATTATGTGCTTCTGTAATGTTGTGGTACAGTCCCTGGACCCATTATGTGCTTCTGTAATGTTGAGGTACAGTCCCTGGACCCATTATTTGCTTCTGTAATGTTGAGGTACAGTCCCTGGACCCATTATGTGCTTCTGTAATGTTGTGGTACAGTCCCTGGACCCATTATGTGCTTCTGTAATGTTGAGGTACAGTCCCTGGACCCATTATGTGCTTCTGTAATGTTGTGGTACAGTCCCTAGACCCATTATGTGCTTCTGAAATGTTGTGGTACAGTCCCTGGACCCATTATGTGCTTCTGTAATGTTGAGGTACAGTCCCTGGACCCATTATGTGCTTCTGTAATGTTGAGGTACAGTCCCTGGACCCATTATGTGCTTCTGTAATGTTGAGGTACAGTCCCTGGACCCATTATGTGCTTCTGTAATGTTGAGGTACAGTCACTGGACCCATTATGTGCTTCTGTAATGTTGAGGTACAGTCCCTGGACCCATTATGTGCTTCTGTAATGTTGAGGTACAGTCCCTGGACCCATTATTTGCTTCTGTAATGTTGAGGTACAGTCCCTGGACCCATTATGTGCTTCTGTAATGTTGAGGTACAGTCCCTGGACCCATTATGTGCTTCTGTAATGTTGAGGTACAGTCCCTGGACCCATTATTTGCTTCTGTAATGTTGAGGTACAGTCCCTGGACCCATTATGTGCTTCTGTAATGTTGAGGTACAGTCACTGGACCCATTATGTGCTTCTGTAATGTTGAGGTACAGTCCCTGGACCCATTATGTGCTTCTGTAATGTTGAGGTACAGTCCCTGGACCCATTATGTGCTTCTGTAATGTTGAGGTACAGTCCCTGGACCCATTATGTGCTTCTGTAATGTTGAGATACAGTCCCTGGACCCATTATGTGCTTCTGTAATGTTGTGGTACAGTCCCTAGACCCATTATGTGCTTCTGTAATGTTGTGGTACAGTCCCTGGACCCATTATGTGCTTCTGTAATGTTGAGGTACAGTCCCTGGACCCATTATGTGCTTCTGTAATGTTGAGGTACAGTCCCTGGACCCATTATGTGCTTCTGTAATGTTGAGGTACAGTCCCTGGACCCATTATGTGCTTCTGTAATGTTGTGGTACAGTCCCTGGACCCATTATGTGCTTCTGTAATGTTGTGGTACAGTCCCTGGACCCATTATGTGCTTCTGTAATGTTCAGGTACAGTCCCTGGACCCATTATGTGCTTCTGTAATGTTGAGGTACAGTCCCTGGACCCATTATGTGCTTCTGTAATGTTGAGGTACAGTCCCTGGACCCATTATGTGCTTCTGTAATGTTGTGGTACAGTCCCTGGACCCATTATGTGCTTCTGTAATGTTGAGGTACAGTCCCTGGACCCATTATGTGCTTCTGTAATGTTGAGGTACAGTCCCTGGACCCATTATGTGCTTCTGTAATGTTGAGGTACAGTCACTGGACCCATTATGTGCTTCTGTAATGTTGAGGTACAGTCCCTGGACCCATTATGTGCTTCTGTAATGTTGAGGTACAGTCACTGGACCCATTATGTGCTTCTGTAATGTTGAGGTACAGTCCCTGGACCCATTATGTGCTTCTGTAATGTTGAGGTACAGTCCATGGACCCATTATGTGCTTCTGTAATGTTGAGGTACAGTCCCTGGACCCATTATGTGCTTCTGTAATGTTGAGGTACAGTCCCTGGACCCATTATGTGCTTCTGTAATGTTGAGGTACAGTCCCTGGACCCATTATGTGCTTCTGTAATGTTGTGGTACAGTCCATGGACCCATTATGTGCTTCTGTAATGTTGAGGTACAGTCCCTGGACCCATTATGTGCTTCTGTAATGTTGTGGTACAGTCCATAGACCCATTATGTGCTTCTGTAATGTTGTGGTACAGTCCCTGGACCCATTATGTGCTTCTGTAATGTTGTGGTACAGTCCCTGGACCCATTATGTGCTTCTGTAATGTTGAGGTACAGTCCCTGGACCCATTATGTGCTTCTGTAATGTTGAGGTACAGTCCATGGACCCATTATGTGCTTCTGTAATGTTGAGGTACAGTCCCTGGACCCATTATGTGCTTCTGTAATGTTGAGGTACAGTCCCTGGACCCATTATGTGCTTCTGTAATGTTGAGGTACAGTCCCTGGACCCATTATGTGCTTCTGTAATGTTGTGGTACAGTCCATGGACCCATTATGTGCTTCTGTAATGAGGTACAGTCCCTACACCCATTATGTGCTTCTGTAATGTTGTGGTACAGTCCCTGGACCCATTATGTGCTTCTGTAATGTTGAGGTACAGTCCCTGGACCCATTATGTGCTTCTGTAATGTTGTGGTACAGTCCCTGGACCCATTATGTGCTTCTGTAATGTTGAGGTACAGTCACTGGACCCATTATGTGCTTCTGTAATGTTGAGGTACAGTCCCTGGACCCATTATGTGCTTCTGTAATGTTGAGGTACAGTCCCTGGACCCATTATGTGCTTCTGTAATGTTGAGGTACAGTCCCTGGACCCATTATGTGCTTCTGTAATGTTGAGGTACAGTCCCTGGACCCATTATGTGCTTCTGTAATGTTGAGGTACAGTCCCTGGACCCATTATGTGCTTCTGTAATGTTGAGGTACAGTCCCTGGACCCATTATGTGCTTCTGTAATGTTGAGGTACAGTCCCTGGACCCATTATATGCTTCTGTAATGTTGAGGTACAGTCCCTGGACCCATTATGTGCTTCTGTAATGTTGAGGTACAGTCCCTGGACCCATTATGTGCTTCTGTAATGTTGAGGTACAGTCCCTGGACCCATTATGTGCTTCTGTAATGTTGAGGTACAGTCCCTGGACCCATTATGTGCTTCTGTAATGTTGAGGTACAGTCCCTGGACCCATTATGTGCTTCTGTAATGTTGAGGTACAGTCCCTGGACCCATTATGTGCTTCTGTAATGTTGAGGTACAGTCCCTGGACCCATTATGTGCTTCTGTAATGTTGAGGTACAGTCCCTGGACCCATTATGTGCTTCTGTAATGTTGAGGTACAGTCCCTGGACCCATTATGTGCTTCTGTAATGTTGAGGTACAGTCCCTGGACCCATTATGTGCTTCTGTAATGTTGAGGTACAGTCCCTGGACCCATTATGTGCTTCTGTAATGTTGAGGTACAGTCCCTGGACCCATTATGTGCTTCTGTAATGTTGAGGTACAGTCCCTGGACCCATTATATGCTTCTGTAATGTTGTGGTACAGTCCCTAGACCCATTATGTGCTTCTGTAATGTGGTACAGTCCCTGGACCCATTATGTGCTTCTGTAATGTTGAGGTACAGTCACTGGACCCATTATGTGCTTCTGTAATGTTGAGGTACAGTCCCTGGACCCATTATGTGCTTCTGTAATGTTGTGGTACAGTCCCTGGACCCATTATGTGCTTCTGTAATGTTGAGGTACAGTCACTGGACCCATTATGTGCTTCTGTAATGTTGAGGTACAGTCCCTGGACCCATTATGTGCTTCTGTAATGTTGAGGTACAGTCCATGGACCCATTATGTGCTTCTGTAATGTTGTGGTACAGTCCATAGACCCATTATGTGCTTCTGTAATGCTGAGGAACAGTCCCTGGACCCATTATGTGCTTCTGTAATGTTGTGGTACAGTCCCTGGACCCATTATGTGCTTCTGTAATGTTGTGGTACAGTCCCTGGACCCATTATGTGCTTCTGTAATGTTGAGGTACAGTCACTGGACCCATTATGTGCTTCTGTAATGTTGAGGTACAGTCCCTGGACCCATTATGTGCTTCTGTAATGTTGAGGTACAGTCCCTGGACCCATTATGTGCTTCTGTAATGTTGAGGTACAGTCCCTGGACCCATTATGTGCTGCTGTAATGTTGAGGTACAGTCCCTGGACCCATTATGTGCTTCTGTAATGTTGAGGTACAGTCCCTGGGCCCATTATGTGTTTCTGTAATGTTGAGGTACAGTCCCTAGACCCATTATGTGCTTCTGTAATGTTGAGGTACAGTCCCTGGACCCATTATATGCTTCTGTAATGTTGTGGTACAGTCCCTAGACCCATTATGTGCTTCTGTAATGTTGTGGTACAGTCCCTGGACCCATTATGTGCTTCTGTAATGTTGTGGTACAGTCCCTGGACCCATTATGTGCTTCTGTAATGTTGAGGTACAGTCACTGGACCCATTATGTGCTTCTGTAATGTTGAGGTACAGTCCCTGGACCCATTATGTGCTTCTGTAATGTTGAGGTACAGTCCATGGACCCATTATGTGCTTCTGTAATGTTGTGGTACAGTCCATAGACCCATTATGTGCTTCTGTAATGCTGAGGAACAGTCCCTGGACCCATTATGTGCTTCTGTAATGTTGAGGTACAGTCCCTGGACCCATTATGTGCTTCTGTAATGTTGAGGTACAGTCCTTGGACCCATTATGTGCTTCTGTAATGTTGTGGTACAGTCCCTGATCCCATTATGTGCTTCTGTAATGTGGTACAGTCCCTAGACCCATTAAGTGCTTCTGTAATGTTGAGGTACAGTCCCTGGACCCATTATGTGATTCTGTAATGTTGAGGTACAGTCCCTGGACCCATTATGTGCTTCTGTAATGTTGAGGTACAGTCCCTGGACCCATTATGTGCTTCTGTAATGTTGATGTACAGTCCCTGGACCCATTATGTGCTTCTGTAATGTTGAGGTACAGTCCCTGGACCCATTATATGCTTCTGTAATGTTGTGGTACAGTCCCTAGACCCATTATGTGCTTCTGTAATGTTGTGGTACAGTCCCTGGACCCATTATGTGCTTCTGTAATGTTGAGGTACAGTCCCTGGACCCATTATGTGCTTCTGTAATGTTGAGGTACAGTCCCTGGACCCATTATGTGCTTCTGTAATGTTGAGGTACAGTCCCTGGACCCATTATGTGCTTCTGTAATGTTGAGGTACAGTCCCTGGACCCATTATGTGCTGCTGTAATGTTGAGGTACAGTCCCTGGACCCATTATGTGCTTCTGTAATGTTGAGGTACAGTCCCTGGGCCCATTATGTGCTCCTGTAATGTTGAGGTACAGTCCCTGGACCCATTATGTGCTTCTGTAATGTTGAGGTACAGTCCCTGGACCCATTATATGCTTCTGTAATGTTGTGGTACAGTCCCTAGACCCATTATGTGCTTCTGTAATGTAGTACAGTCCCTGGACCCATTATGTGCTTTGTAATGTTGAGGTACAGTCACTGGACCCATTATGTGCTTCTGTAATGTTGAGGTACAGTCCCTGGACCCATTATGTGCTTCTGTAATGTTGAGGTACAGTCCATGGACCCATTATGTGCTTCTGTAATGTTGTGGTACAGTCCATAGACCCATTATGTGCTTCTGTAATGCTGAGGAACAGTCCCTGGACCCATTATGTGCTTCTGTAATGTTGTGGTACAGTCCCTGGACCCATTATGTGCTTCTATAATGTTGTGGTACAGTCCCTGGACCCATTATGTGCTTCTGTAATGTTGAGGTACAGTCCCTGGATCCATTATATGCTTCTGTAATGTTGTGGTACAGTCCCTAGACCCATTATGTGCTTCTGTAATGTTGTGGTACAGTCCCTGGACCCATTATGTGCTTCTGTAATGTTGAGGTACAGTCCCTGGACCCATTATGTGCTGCTGTAATGTTGAGGTACAGTCCCTGGACCCATTATGTGCTTCTGTAATGTTGAGGTACAGTCCCTGGGCCCATTATGTGCTTCTGTAATGTTGTGGTACAGTCACTGGACCCATTATGTGCTTCTGTAATGTTGAGGTACAGTCCCTGGACCCATTATGTGCTTCTGTAATGTTGAGGTACAGTCCATGGACCCATTATGTGCTTCTGTAATGTTGTGGTACAGTCCATAGACCCATATGTGCTTCTGTAATGCTGAGGAATAGTCCCTGGACCCATTATGTGCTTCTGTAATGTTGTGGTACAGTCCCTGGACCCATTATGTGCTTCTGTAATGTTGAGGTACAGTCCCTGGACCCATTATGTGCTTCTGTTATGTTGAGGTACAGTCCTTGGACCCATTATGTGCTTCTGTAATGTTGTGGTACAGTCCCTGGACCAATTATGTGCTTCTGTAATGTTGAGGTACAGTCCCTGGACCCATTATGTGCTTCTGTAATGTTGAGGTACAGTCCCTGGACCCATTATGTGCTTCTGTAATGTTGAGGTACAGTCCCTGGACCCATTATGTGCTTCTGTAATGTTGAGGTACAGTCCCTGGACCCATTATGTGCTTCTGTAATGTTGTGGTACAGTCCCTAGACCCATTATGTGCTTCTGTTATGTTGTGGTACAGTCCCTGGACCCATTATGTGCTTCTGTAATGTTGAGGTACAGTCACTGGACCCATTATGTGCTTCTGTAATGTTGAGGTACAGTCCTTGGACCCATTATGTGCTTCTGTAATGTTGAGGTACAGTCCCTGGACCCATTATGTGCTTCTGTAATGTTGAGGTACAGTCCCTGGACCCATTATGTGCTTCTGTAATGTTGAGGTACAGTCCCTGGACCCATTATGTGCTTCTGTAAGGTTGAGGTACAGTCCCTGGACCCATTATGTGCTTCTGTAATGTTGAGGTACAGTCCCTGGACCCATTATGTGCTTCTGTAAGGTTGAGGTACAGTCCCTGGACCCATTATGTGCTTCTGTAATGTTGAGGTACAGTCCCTGGACCCATTATATGCTTCTGTAATGTTGTGGTACAGTCCCTAGACCCATTATGTGCTTCTGTAATGTTGTGGTACAGTCCCTGGACCCATTACGTGTTTCTGTAATGTTGAGGTACAGTCACTGGACCCATTATGTGCTTGTGTAATGACAAATAGACAAAGACAAAGACAAAAGACAAATGAAGACAAAGAGTAGCAGCCCAGCCACCGTGGAGAAGACGTCGTCGTTCCTGCTCTTCAGCTGAGCAACTCTGAACACTGTTGCTCGAGATTTTTCTTGAGTTATCCTGAGTAGTTCTTCACCAGAGCTGAGAGGAAACTTGCTTGTAGTCACTTCGAGCCCCATCCCATCAAGAGGGTAAGGCGGTGACTTGCTTGCTTGTTCACCCCTCTCATCCCCATCCCCCCATCCTTCCCCATCCTCCCCTCACCCAAAAATCAACACTGGCCCACACACTTAACACACTACATACATTGCTATCCTTCTGACTTTCCTATCTTCTTCTTTTTCGGCAACTTCGCTTTGGCGAGTTAACACAAGGCATTTTGACCATCTGGTAGCCCGTGTGGTTTTTTTAAAATCCGGCCGATCTTTGCCTTGGGCCCTTTCCCCCTCACCACTCGAGGGTAGGCTATCTTAGGGGCTGACCTTCATAAGTCAGCTGAAATAGGATGTTAGGTTAACATTAAGGAAAGATCCCTTTTTGTTACGAAACTCCTCTGCCAGATGTTCCTTCCTAGACATCATGGCGAGGATACGTGTAAGATTACGTATTGATGGTAATCAAATGTCCATGAAAGAAATTCTAACATGTATTTGCTCGAACTCAACTGTTGCTCCAGTGGATGTTTTTCAAACCCACGCTGGAGCAGTACTTGTCCTCTCTTCGGAAGAAGAGTTACTTCAACTGCTGAAGCATGATGTCCTGGATAAACTGAAGACTTCTGGTGTTACCCCAGTTGCACCTGAGAGCTATCAAGCTCAGAGGACTGTGTTTGTGGCCAGAATCAACAGTTTCATGAAACATAGCACTGTGAATGAAATTGTTGAGGACATTAATACAGAGAATTCTGAATTTAGGGCTGTAGAAGCACATAAATTCTCTAATCCTAACAACAACAAGGTAACCTTAAAATTAATACTTGAGACACCTGAGGAGGCCAAACTTGTGTGTCAAAATGGCTTCAAATGTTTTGGCACCAGATGTACACCTGACCAAATCTCTCTTGAACGATTTGTCAGTGTGACACAATGTTTTAAATGTTATGCCTTTGGTCATAACAACAACAAATGCAGTACTCAAGGGCAGATTTGTAGCATTTGCTCTGGCCAACATTCTTATCGAGATTGTAACAACAAAAATACACCCAAATGTGTCCTCTGCAATGGAAAACATCATGCTGTTTCTGCGATTTGTCCTGAAAGAAAAAAGGAAATGCAGAAATTCTTGAAGCCAAGAAACTGTCCACTTCTAAGACGACGACTCCCCAGGCACCTCCAACGATGTCCCAAACTTCCTTCCCAGCTCTGCCTGGATCAAGTGGGACTCCTCAGGTCTCTACCAATGGTTCCAATGTTTGGAATTCTGCCCCTCTTGGAGCGCCCCAATCTAACCCTCACAACATACACAAACGCAACAACAAGGTTCAGTCTCATCTCCTATGTCTCAGGTATCCACAGCCGGGGATATGATGAGAGCACAAATAATGTACATGATGGCCAAAGACATAGCAGGTGGTGACATTCAACTCTGCTCTCAGGTTTTAAATGATCTGTTAATGGCTAATGGGATCACTCCCATCACTATCCCAGAAAATGTGAAGGCTATTATGACCCAGCCTTCTCATAACAAGAAGTATGTACCCCACTCTACATCTAAAAATAAGCCTAAGTCATCACTGGCCCAGGGATCGCCCACCTCGCGAACCCAGGTTGTCAACTCCCCTCAACCCGATAAGTCAACACCTGAACATAACAATGCCCCAGAAAGTGGTGCCTACTCTCCCGCTATTGTAGCTGATCCTGTTGAACAGGAACTTTCCCAAGGTAACTCACCTTGCCTGCCTAATATTCCCTTGGAGCCTCCACAGTCTCCCATTAACTCTCACGAGCCTCTGCTTCCTGTAACTGGGAATAACATACCTCAGTTTTCTGATGATGACTCTAACGATTCTAATGAGTCTGTTAATATTACTACCTCTAGTGAAGATGATGGCATTTTTAATACACAAGCATCCACGCAAAAGTTCCCTCCTCCCCTTGACGAGTCCAGCAGGGATAGTGTAGATACAACACATGACATTACTTGCAGGCGTTCAGAACGCAGTGTACGAGCGAAGAAAAAGAAATAATGGGGATTACAATTTTCCAACTTAATGTTCAACATTTCTTTAATAACCGTTACCTTCTTGAGGTTGAACTACATAACTACAATCCCGATGTTATACTTTTGAACGAGACAGCTGCAAGAGTTGATCAACATATTAAATTACGTGGATACTGTACTGTGGAGAAATCGAGAGGACCCTTTAGTGGTGTAGCCATCTTGGTTAAATTAGGATATACATTTAAAAATATTCATGTTGATGAAGATAACATTCTTGCAATAGAACTAACAACGTCGCATGGACAACTAGTGATAGCAACTGGATATTTTCCCCCGAGACAGCCATATATAGAGTCAATTCCTCTACATAGGATATTAAGCAGAAATATTCCAACAATTCTAGCTGGAGATTTTAATGCTCATCACCCTGCCCTCTTCAACTGTGGAGCTGGTATTCCACTGGGTGACTTAAAAGGAAAACAACTCTTTAATATCATGACAGCTAGAAACTTGTCATTTCAAGGCCCATTCTTTAAATCGTACATTGGACCTCATCCAGGGACACCAGATATAGTACTGACAAACAGAGACTGTGACATCTTTCACTGTCGTATATCTCCTGGTGGACATGTAGGATCTGACCATATCCCTGTTATAATACAACTACAAACTTCTCCATTTAGAATACCTGTAACTCCTAAACCCAATCTTAACACCCTAGGATTTGACCCCTTCAGGGCATATCTGGGTGAGGATGAAATTGTGTCTTTGGAAAATCTACCTTCCAGTGCAATTGATGATGCAATCAGGTCCCTGCACAATCGAATAATTGAAGCTACTAATGCAACTTGTCAATTAGCTTCCACAAAGATATACCAACAATATAAACCTACTAGAGAAATTAGAGACACTTTAAGAAATTATCAAGCAGAATGTCGAAGGCATCTTCAAACGCGACAACCACCAGCAGCTACACTGCACCGATTAAGGCACGAATTAATTAACATGATTAGTCAACACAAACGAGACATATGGATATTTCTAGTTCTTTAAGCTAATCAATATCAGTACCTCTGTAATGTTGAGGTACAGTACCTGGACCCATTATGTACCTATGTAATGTTGAGGTACAGTACCTGGACCCATTATGTACCTCTGTAATGTTGAGGTACAGTACCTGGACCCATTATGTACCTCTGTAATGTTGAGGTACAGTACCTGGACCTATTATGTACCTCTGTAATGTTGAGGTACAGTACCTGGACCCATTATGTACCTATGTAATGTTGAGGTACAGTACCTGGACCCATTATGTACCTCTGTAATGTTGAGGTACAGTACCTGGACCCATTATGTACCTCTGTAATGTTGAGGTACAGTACCTGGACCCATTATGTACCTCTGTAATGTTGAGGTACAGTACCTGGACCCATTATGTACCTCTGTAATGTTGAGGTACAGTACCTGGACCCATTATGTACCTCTGTAATGTTGAGGTACAGTACCTGGACCCATTATGTTCATCTGTAATGTTGAGGTACAGTACCTGGACCCATTATGTACCTCTGTAATGTTGAGGTACAGTACCTGGACCCATTATGTACCTCTGTAATGTTGAGGTACAGTACCTGGACCCATTATGTACCTCTGTAATGTTGAGGTACAGTCCCTGGACCCATTATGTACCTCTGTAATGTTGAGGTACAGTCCCTGGACCCATTATGTACCTCTGTAATGTTGAGGTACAGTACCTGGACCCATTATGTACCTCTGTAATGTTGAGGTACAGTACCTGGACCCATTATGTACCTCTGTAATGTTGAGGTACAGTACCTGGACCCATTATGTACCTCTGTAATGTTGAGGTACAGTACCTGGACCCATTATGTACCTCTGTAATGTTGAGGTACAGTACCTGGACCCACTATGTACCTCTAATGTTGAGGTACAGTCCCTGGACCCATTATGTACCTCTGTAATGTTGAGGTACAGTACCTGGACCCATTATGTACCTCTGTAATGTTGTGGTACAGTCCCTGGACCCATTATGTACCTCTAATGTTGAGGTATAGTCCCTGGACCCATTATGTACCTCTGTAATGTTGAGGTACAGTACCTGGACCCATTATGTACCTCTGTAATGTTGAGGTACAGTACCTGGACCCATTATGTACCACTGTAATGTTGTGGTACAGTCCCTAGACCCATTATGTACCTCTGTAATGTTCAGGTACAGTCCCTAGACCAATTATGTACCTCTGTAATGTTGAGGTACAGTCCCTAGACCCATTATGTACCTCTGTAATGTTGAGGTACAGTCCCTGGACCCATTATGCACCTCTGTAATGTTGAGGTACAGTCCCTGGACCCATTATGTACCTCTGTAATGTTGAGGTACAGTACCTGGACCCATTATGTACCTCTGTAATGTTGAGGTACAGTCCCTGGACCCATTATGTACCTCTGTAATGTTGAGGTACAGTCCCTGGACCCATTATGTACCTCTGTAATGTTGAGGTACAGTCCCTGGACCCATTATGTACCTCTGTAATGTTGAGGTACAGTACCTGGACCCATTATGTACCTCTGTAATGTTGAGGTACAGTACCTGGACCCATTATGTACCTCTGTAATGTTGAGGTACAGTACCTGGACCCATTATGTTCATCTGTAATGTTGAGGTACAGTACCTGGACCCATTATGTTCATCTGTAATGTTGAGGTACAGTACCTGGACCCATTATGTACCTCTGTAATGTTGAGGTACAGTACCTGGACCCATTATGTACCTCTGTAATGTTGAGGTACAGTACCTGGACCCATTATGTACCTCTGTAATGTTGAGGTACAGTCCCTGGACCCATTATGTACCTCTGTAATGTTGAGGTACAGTCCCTGGACCCATTATGTACCTCTGTAATGTTGAGGTACAGTACCTGGACCCATTATGTACCTCTGTAATGTTGAGGTACAGTACCTGGACCCATTATGTACCTCTGTAATGTTGAGGTACAGTACCTGGACCCATTATGTACCTCTGTAATGTTGAGGTACAGTACCTGGACCCATTATGTACCTCTGTAATGTTGAGGTACAGTACCTGGACCCACTATGTACCTCTAATGTTGAGGTACAGTCCCTGGACCCATTATGTACCTCTGTAATGTTGAGGTACAGTACCTGGACCCATTATGTACCTCTGTAATGTTGTGGTACAGTCCCTGGACCCATTATGTACCTCTGTAATGTTGAGGTATAGTCCCTGGACCCATTATGTACCTCTGTAATGTTGAGGTACAGTACCTGGACCCATTATGTACCTCTGTAATGTTGAGGTACAGTACCTGGACCCATTATGTACCACTGTAATGTTGTGGTACAGTCCCTAGACCCATTATGTACCTCTGTAATGTTCAGGTACAGTCCCTAGACCAATTATGTACCTCTGTGATGTTGAGGTACAGTCCCTAGACCCATTATGTACCTCTGTAATGTTGAGGTACAGTCCCTGGACCCATTATGCACCTCTGTAATGTTGAGGTACAGTCCCTGGACCCATTATGTACCTCTGTAATGTTGAGGTACAGTACCTGGACCCATTATGTACCTCTGTAATGTTGAGGTACAGTCCCTGGACCCATTATGTACCTCTGTAATGTTGAGGTACAGTCCCTGGACCCATTATGTACCTCTGTAATGTTGAGGTACAGTCCCTGGACCCATTATGTACCTCTGTAATGTTGAGGTACAGTACCTGGACCCATTATGTACCTCTGTAATGTTGAGGTACAGTACCTGGACCCATTATGTACCTCTGTAATGTTGAGGTACAGTACCTGGACCCATTATGTACATCTGTAATGTTGAGGTACAGTACCTGGACCCATTATGTACCTCTGTAATGTTGAGGTACAGTACCTGGACCCATTATGTACCTCTGTAATGTTGAGGTACAGTACCTGGACCCATTATGTACCTCTGTAATGTTGAGGTACAGTCCCTGGACCCATTATGTACCTCTGTAATGTTGAGGTACAGTACCTGGACCCATTATGTACCTCTAATGTTGAGGTACAGTACCTGGACCCATTATGTACCTCTGTAATGTTGAGGTACAGTCCCTGGACCCATTATGTACCTCTGTAATGTTGAGGTACAGTACCTGGACCCATTATGTACCTCTGTAATGTTGAGGTACAGTACCTGGACCCACTATGTACCTCTGTAATGTTGAGGTACAGTCCCTGGACCCATTATGTACCTCTGTAATGTTGAGGTACAGTACCTGGACCCATTATGTACCTCTGTAATGTTGTGGTACAGTCCCTGGACCCATTATGTACCTCTGTAATGTTGAGGTATAGTCCCTGGACCCATTATGTACCTCTGTAATGTTGAGGTACAGTACCTGGACCCATTATGTACCTCTGTAATGTTGAGGTACAGTACCTGGACCCATTATGTACCACTGTAATGTTGTGGTACAGTCCCTAGACCCATTATGTACCTCTGTAATGTTGAGGTACAGTCCCTAGACCAATTATGTACCTCTGTAATGTTGAGGTACAGTCCCTAGACCCATTATGTACCTCTGTAATGTTGAGGTACAGTCCCTGGACCCATTATGCACCTCTGTAATGTTGAGGTACAGTCCCTGGACCCATTATGTACCTCTGTAATGTTGAGGTACAGTACCTGCACCCATTATGTACTTCTGTAATGTTGAGGTACAGTCCCTAGACCCATTATGTCATCTGTAATGTTGAGGTACGCTCCATGGACCCATTACGTACCTCTGTAATGTTGAGGTGCACTACATGGACCCATTATGTACCTCTGTAATGTTGAGGTACAGTCCCTAGACCCATTATGTACCTCTGTAATGTTGAGGTACACTCCATGGACCCATTATGTACCTCTGTAATGTTGAGGTACAGTCCCTGGACCCATTATATCCCTCTGTAATGTTGAGGTACACTACATGGACCCATTATGTACCTCTGTAATGTTGAGGTACAGTCCCTGGACCCATTATGTACCTATGTAATGTTGAGGTACACTCCATGGACCCATTACGTACCTCTGTAATGTTGAGGTACAGTCCCTAGACCCATTATGTACCTCTGTAATGTTGAGGTGCACTCCATGGACCCATTATGTACCTCTGTAATGTTGAGGTACAGTCCCTGGACCCATTATGTGCCTCTAATGTTGAGGTACAGTCCCTGGACCCATTATGTACCTCTGTAATGTTGAGGTACAGTTCCTGGACCCATTATGTACCTGTGTAATGTTGAAGTACAGTTCATGGACCCATTATGTACCTCTGTAATGTTGTGGTACAGTCCCTGGACCCGTTAAGTACCTCTAATGTTAAGGTACAGTCCATGGACCCATTATGTACCTCAGTAATGTTGAGGTACACTCCATGGACCCATTACGTACCTCTGTAATGTCGAGGTATAGTCTCTGGACCCATTATGTGCCTCTGTAAACTTTTGACTACCACGCACAGGATAAATATAGGGCGCATAATAAAGATGTTGACAATGGTAGTGTTGAATGGTGTTGACAGTGGTAGTGTTGAATGGCGTTGACAGTGGTAGTGTTGAATGGTGTTGACAGTGGTAGTGTTGAATGGCGTTGACAATGGTAGTGTTGAATGGTGTTGACAGTGGTAGTGTTGAATGGCGTTGACAATGGTAGTGTTGAATGGTGTTGACAGTGGTAGTGTTGAATGGTGTTGACAATGGTAGTGTTGAATGGTGTTGACAGTGGTAGTGTTGAATGGTGTTGACAATGGTAGTGTTGAATGGTGTTGACAGTGGTAGTGTTGAATGGCGTTGACAATGGTAGTGTTGAATGGTGTTGACAGTGGTAGTGTTGAATGGTGTTGACAATGGTAGTGTTGAATGGTGTTGACAGTGGTAGTGTTGAATGGTGTTGACAATGGTAGTGTTGAATGGTGTTGACAGTGGTAGTGTTGAATGGTGTTGACAATGGTAGTGTTGAATGGTGTTGACAGTGGTAGTGTTGAATGGCGTTGACAATGGTAGTGTTGAATGGTGACAGTGGTAGTGTTGAATGGCGTTGACAATGGTAGTGTTGAATGGTGTTGACAGTGGTAGTGTTGAATGGTGTTGACAGTGGTAGTGTTGAATGGTGTTGACAGTGGTAGTGTTGAATGGTGTTGACAATGGTAGTGTTGAATGGTGTTGACAGTGGTAGTGTTGAATGGTGTTGACAATGGTAGTGTTGAATGGTGTTGACAGTGGTAGTGTTGAATGGCGTTGACAATGGTAGTGTTGAATGGTGACAGTGGTAGTGTTGAATGGCGTTGACAATGGTAGTGTTGAATGGTGTTGACAGTGGTAGTGTTGAATGGTGTTGACAGTGGTAGTGTTGAATGGTGTTGACAATGGTAGTGTTGAATGGTGTTGACAGTGGTAGTGTTGAATGGTGTTGACAATGGTAGTGTTGAATGGTGTTGACAGTGGTAGTGTTGAATGGCGTTGACAATGGTAGTGTTGAATGGTGACAGTGGTAGTGTTGAATGGCGTTGACAATGGTAGTGTTGAATGGTGTTGACAGTGGTAGTGTTGAATGGTGTTGACAGTGGTAGTGTTGAATGGTGTTGACAATGGTAGTGTTGAATGGTGTTGACAGTGGTAGTGTTGAATGGTGTTGACAATGGTAGTGTTGAATGGTGTTGACAGTGGTAGTGTTGAATGGCGTTGACAATGGTAGTGTTGAATGGTGACAGTGGTAGTGTTGAATGGCGTTGACAATGGTAGTGTTGAATGGTGTTGACAGTGGTAGTGTTGAATGGTGTTGACAGTGGTAGTGTTGAATGGCGTTGACAATGGTAGTGTTGAATGGTGTTGACAGTGGTAGTGTTGAATGGTGTTGACAGTGGTAGTGTTGAATGGTGTTGACAGTGGTAGTGTTGAATGGTGTTGACAGTGGTAGTGTTGAATGGCGTTGACAGTGGTAGTGTTGAATGGTGTTGACACTGGTAGTGTTGAATGGCGTTGACAATGGTAGTGTTGAATGGCGTTGACAATGGTAGTGTTGAATGGTGTTGACAATGGTAGTGTTGAATGGTGTTGACAATGGTAGTGTTGAATGGCGTTGACAATGGTAGTGTTGAATGGTGTTGACAATGGTAGTGTTGAATGGTGTTGACAATGGTAGTGTTGAATGGTGTTGTTAGTGGTGGCATTGGTGTTGATAGCAGTGGTGTTGATAGTGGTGGTGTTGACAGTGTGGTGTTGACGGTGGTGTTGACAAGTGGTGTTGACAGTGGTGGTGGTATTGACGGTGGTGTTGACAGTGGTGGTGTTGAAAGTAGTGGTGGTATTGACAGTGGTGACAGCGGTGGTGTTGACAGTGTGGTATTGACAGTGGTGTTGACAGTGGTGGTGACAGTGGTGGTACTGACTGGTGGTGTTGACAGTAGTGGTACTGACAGTGGTGATGTTGACAGTAGTGGTACTGACAATGGTGGTGTTGACAGTAGTGGTACTGACAGTGGTGGTGTTGACAGTAGTGGTACTGACAGTGATGTTGACAGTAGTGGTACTGACAGTGGTGTTGATAGTAGTGGTACTGACGGTGGTGTTGACAGTAGTGGTGTTGACAGAAGTGGTACTGACAGAAGTGGTACTGACAGTAGTGGTGTTGACAGTAGTGGTACTGACAGTGGTGTTGATAGTAGTGGTACTGACGGTGGTGTTGATAGTAGTGGTACTGACAGTGGTGTTGATAGTAGTGGTACTGACAGTGGTGTTGATAGTAGTGGTACTGACAGTGGTATTGATAGTAGTGGTACTGACAGTGGTGTTGATAGTAGTGGTACTGACGGTGGTGTTGATAGTAGTGGTACTGACGGTGGTGTTGATAGTAGTGGTGTTGATAGTAGTGGTACTGACGGTGGTGTTGATAGTAGTGGTACTGACGGTGGTGTTGATAGTAGTGGTACTGACGGTGGTGTTGATAGTAGTGGTACTGACAGTGGTGTTGATAGTAGTGGTACTGACAGTGGTGTTGATAGTAGTGGTACTGACAGTGGTGTTGATAGTAGTGGTACTGAGAGTGGTAGTGGTGTTGACAGTAGTGGCATTGATAGTAGTGGTGTTGACAGTGGTGGTGTTGACAGCAGTGGTATTGACAGTGGTGGTGTTGACAGTGTTGACAGTAGTGGTATTGACAGTGTTGACAGTAGTGGTATTGACAGTGTTGACAGTAGTGGTATTGACAGTGTTGACAGTAGTGGTACTGACAGTGTTGACAGTAGTGGTATTGACAGTGTTGACAGTAGTGGTATTGACAGTGTTGACAGTAGTGGTATTGACAGTGTTGACAGTAGTGGTACTGACAGTGGTGTTGATAGTAGTGGTACTGACAGTGGTGTTGACAGTGGTGGTGTTGACAGTGTTGACAGTAGTGGTATTGACAGTGTTGACAGTAGTGGTATTGACAGTGTTGACAGTAGTGGTACTGACAGTGGTGTTGATAGTAGTGGTACTGACAGTGGTGTTGATAGTAGTGGTACTGACGGTGGTGTTGACAGTGTTGACAGTAGTGGTATTGACAGTGTTGACAGTAGTGGTATTGACAGTGTTGACAGTAGTGGTATTGACAGTGGTGGTGGTGTTGACAGTAGTGTGAACCGAGAGTCAATATTGTGCTGAGTGGCACTGGTCATACTGAGGCTGTCTTGCCCTGAGTGGCACTGGTGCCGGGCACACGATGGATGGCAGGAGGTGGTGCCTGGGTCGCCACATGTAAACAGGAACACGTCTACCCTCCAAAAATACTTCCCTGGGGGTAAGGTGTGAGGGGGAGGGGAGGGGGTTAATGGGTGGGTGGGTGATGGCATAGTGGAGGGGAGGGAAGATGTGATGGAAGGAAGGTAAGGTGTGATGGAGGAAGGGAAGGTGTGATGGAGGGAGAAGGTATGATGGAGGGGGAAAGGTATAGAAGGGAGGAAAGGTGTG
Source organism: Cherax quadricarinatus (assembly GCF_038502225.1). Taxonomy (NCBI): domain Eukaryota; kingdom Metazoa; phylum Arthropoda; class Malacostraca; order Decapoda; family Parastacidae; genus Cherax; species Cherax quadricarinatus. The sequence goes on from NC_091380.1 coordinate 5,551,983, forward strand.
GAGGGGGGAAGGTGTGATGGAGGGTAGGAAAGGTGTGATGGAGGGGGGAAGGTGTGATGGAGGGTAGGAAAGGTGTGATGGAGGGGAGGAAAGGTGTGACGGAGGGGAGGAAAGATGTGATGGAGGGGAGGAAAGGTGTGACGGAGGGGAGGAAAGATGTGACGGAGGGGAGGAAAGATGTGATGGAGGGGAGGAAGGTGTGATGGAGGGAAGGGAAGATGGTGTGATGGAGGGAAGGGAAGATGGTGTGATGGAGGGAAGGGAAGATGGTGTGATGGAGGGAAGGGAAGATGGTGTGATGGAGGGAAGGGAAGATGGTGTGATGGAGGGAAGGGAAGATGGTGTGATGGAGGGAAGGGAAGACGGTGTGATGGAGGGAAGGGAAGACGGTGTGATGGAGGGAAGATGGTGTGATGGAGGGAAGGGAAGATGGTGTGATGGAGGGAAGGGAAGATGGTGTGATGGAGGGAAGGGAAGACGGTGTGATGGAGGGAAGGGAAGACGGTGTGATGGAGGGAAGGGAAGACGGTGTGATGGAGGGAAGGGAAGACGGTGTGATGGAGGGAAGGAAAGGTGTGATGGAGGGAAGGAAAGGTGTGATGGAGGGAAGGAAAGGTGTGATGGAGGGAAGGAAAGGTGTGATGGAGGGAAGGAAAGGTGTGATGGAGGGGAGGAAAGGTGTGATGGAGGGGAGGAAAGGTGCGATGGAGGGGAGGAAAGGTGCGATGGAGGGAAGGAAAGGTGTGATGGAGGGGAGCAAAGGTGTGATGGAGGGGAGGAAAGGTGTGATGGAGGGGAGGAAAGGTGTGATGGAGGGGAGGAAAGGTGTGATGGAGGGGAGGAAAGGTGTGATGGAGGGGAGGAAAGGTGTGATGGAGGGGAGGAAAGGTGTGATGGAGGGGAGGAAAGGTGTGATGGAGGGGAGGAAAGGTGTGATGGAGGGGAGGAAAGGTGTGATGGAGGGAAGGAAAGACGTGATGGAGGGAAGGAAAGGTGTGATGGAGGGGAGGAAAGGTGTGATGGAGGGGAGGAAAGGTGTGATGGAGGGAAGGAAAGGTGTGATGGAGGGAAGGAAAGGTGTGATGGAGGGAAGGAAAGGTGTGATGGAGGGAAGGAAAGACGTGATGGAGGGAAGGAAAGGTGTGATGGAGGGAAGGAAAGGTGTGATGGAGGGAAGGAAAGGTGTGATGGAGGGAAGGAAAGGTGTGATGGAGGGAAGGAAAGGTGTGATGGAGGGGAGGAAAGGTGTGATGGAGGGGAGGAAAGGTGTGATGGAGGGGAGGAAAGGTGTGATGGAGGGAAGGAAAGGTGTGATGGAGGGGAGGAAAGGTGTGATGGAGGGGAGGAAAGGTGTGATGGAGAGAAGGGAAGATGGTGTGATGGAGGGTAGGAAAGGTGTGATGGAGGGAAGGAAAGGTGTGATGGAGGGAAGGAAAGGTGTGATGGAGGGGAGGAAAGGTGTGATGGAGGGGAGGAAAGGTGTGATGGAGGGAAGGAAAGGTGTGATGGAGGGGAAGGAAAGGTGTGATGGAGGGAAGGGAAGATGGTGTGATGGAGAGAAGGGAAGATGGTGTGATGGAGGGGAGGAAAGGGTGATGAAATGTGATGGAGGGAGGAAAGGTGTGATGGAGGGGAGGAGGGAAAGGTGTGATGGAGGGAAGGAAAGGTGTGATGGAGGGGAGGAAAGGTGTGTGGAGGGGAGGAAAGGTGTGATGGAGGGAAGGGAAGATGTTGTGATGGAGGGAAGGGAAGATGGTGTGATGGAGGGAAGGGAAGATGGTGTGATGGAGAGAAGGGAAGATGGTGTGATGGAGGGAAGGAAAGGTGTGAAATGGAGGGAAGGAAAGGACGTGATGGAGGGAAGGAAAGGTGTGATGGAGGGGAGGAAAGGTGTGATGGAGGGGAGGAAAGGTGTGATGGAGGGGAGGAAAGGTGTGATGGAGGGAAGGAAAGGTGTGATGGAGGGAAGGAAAGGTGTGATGGAGGGGAGGAAAGGTGTGATGGAGGGGAGGAAAGGTGTGATGGAGGGGAGGAAAGGTGTGATGGAGGGAAGGAAAGGTGTGATGGAGGGAAGGAAAGGTGTGATGGAGGGAAGGAAAGACGTGATGGAGGGAAGGAAAGGTGTGATGGAGGGGAGGAAAGGTGTGATGGAGGGGAGGAAAGGTGTGATGGAGGGGAGGAAAGGTGTGATGGAGGGAAGGAAAGACGTGATGGAGGGAAGGAAAGGTGTGATGGAGGGGAGGAAAGGTGTGATGGAGGGGAGGAAAGGTGTGATGGAGGGGAGGAAAGGTGTGATGGAGGGAAGGAAAGGTGTGATGGAGGGAAGGAAAGGTGTGATGGAGGGAAGGAAAGACGTGATGGAGGGAAGGAAAGGTGTGATGGAGGGGAGGAAAGTGTGATGGAGGGGAGGAAAGGTGTGATGGAGGGAAGGAAAGGTGATGGAGGGAAGGAAAGGTGTGATGGGGGAGGAAAGGTGATGGAGGGAAGGAGGTGTGATGGAGGGGAGGAAAGGTGTGATGGATGGAGGGAAGGAAAGGTGTGATGGAGGGAAGGAAAGGTGTGATGGAGGGAAGGAAAGACGTGATGGAGGGAAGGAAAGGTGTGATGGAGGGGAGGAAAGGTGTGATGGAGGGGAGGAAAGGTGTGATGGAGGGGAGGAAAGGTGTGATGGAGGGAAGGAAAGACGTGATGGAGGGAAGGAAAGGTGTGATGGAGGGGAGGAAAGGTGTGATGGAGGGGAGGAAAGGTGTGATGATGTGATGGGGGAGGAAAGGTGTGATGGAGGGGAGGAAAGGTGTGATGGAGGGGAGGAGGTGTGATGGAAGGAAAGGTGTGATGGAGGGAAGGAGGTGTGATGGAAGGAAAGGTGTGATGGAGGGAAGGAAAGACGTGATGGAGGGAAGGAAAGGTGTGATGGAGGGGAGGAAAGGTGTGATGGAGGGGAGGAAAGGTGTGATGGAGGGGAGGAAAGGTGTGATGGAGGGAAGGAAAGACGTGATGGAGGGAAGGAAAGGTGTGATGGAGGGGAGGAAAGGTGTGATGGAGGGGAGGAAAGGTGTGATGGAGGGGAGGAAAGGTGTGATGGAGGGAAGGAAATGTGATGGAGGGGAGGAAAGGTGTGATGGAGGGAAGGAAAGACGTGATGGAGGGAAGGAAAGGTGTGATGGAGGGGAGGAAAGGTGTGATGGAGGGAAGGAAAGGTGTGATGGAGGGGAGGAAAGGTGTGATGGAGGGAAGGAAAGACGTGATGGAGGGAAGGAAAGGTGTGATGGAGGGGAGGAAAGGTGTGATGGAGGGGAGGAAAGGTGTGATGGAGGGGAGGAAAGGTGTGATGGAGGGAAGGAAAGACGTGATGGAGGGAAGGAAAGGTGTGATGGAGGGGAGGAAAGGTGTGATGGAGGGGAGGAAAGGTGTGATGGAGGGGAGGAAAGGTGTGATGGAGGGAAGGAAAGACGTGATGGAGGGAAGGAAAGGTGTGATGGAGGGGAGGAAAGGTGTGATGGAGGGAAGGAAAGGTGTGATGGAGGGGAGGAAAGGTGTGATGGAGGGGAGGAAAGGTGTGATGGAGGGAAGGAAAGGTGTGATGGAGGGGAGGAAAGGTGTGATGGAGGGAAGGAAAGACGTGATGGAGGGAAGGAAAGGTGTGATGGAGGGGAGGAAAGGTGTGATGGAGGGTAGGAAAGGTGTGATGGAGGGCAGGAAAGGTGTGATGGAGGGAAGGAAAGGAGTGATGGAGGGAAGGAAAGGTGTGATGGAGGGGAGGAAAGGTGTGATGGAGGGGAGGAAAGGTGTGATGGAGGGAAGGAAAGGTGTGATGGAGGGAAGGAAAGGTGTGATGGAGGGAAGGAAAGGTGTGATGGAGGGAAGGAAAGACGTGATGGAGGGAAGGAAAGGTGTGATGGAGGGGAGGAAAGGTGTGATGGAGGGAAGGAAAGGTGTGATGGAGGGAAGGAAAGGTGTGATGGAGGGAAGGAAAGACGTGATGGAGGGAAGGAAAGGTGTGATGGAGGGGAGGAAAGGTGTGATGGAGGGAAGGAAAGACGTGATGGAGGGAAGGAAAGGTGTGATGGAGGGGAGGAAAGGTGTGATGGAGGGAAGGAAAGACGTGATGGAGGGAAGGAAAGGTGTGATGGAGGGGAGGAAAGGTGTGATGGAGGGAAGGAAAGGTGTGATGGAGGGGAGGAAAGGTGTGATGGAGGGGAGGAAAGGTGTGATGGAGGGAAGGAAAGGTGTGATGGAGGGGAGGAAAGGTGTGATGGAGGGGAGGAAAGGTGTGATGGAGGGAAGGAAAGGTGTGATGGAGGGAAGGAAAGGTGTGATGGAGGGAAGGAAAGGTGTGATGGAGGGAAGGAAAGACGTGATGGAGGGAAGGAAAGGTGTGATGGAGGGAAGGAAAGGTGTGATGGAGGGAAGGAAAGGTGTGATGGAGGGAAGGAAAGGTGTGATGGAGGGAAGGAAAGGTGTGATGGAGGGGAGGAAAGGTGTGATGGAGGGGAGGAAAGGTGCGATGGAGGGGAGGAAAGGTGTGATGGAGGGAAGGAAAGGTGTGTGATGGATGGGGGAGGAAAGGTGTGATGGAGGGGAGGAAAGGTGTGATGGAGGGGAGGAAAGGTGTGATGGAGGGGAGGAAAGGTGTGATGGAGGGGAGGAAAGGATGGAAGGAAAGGTGTGATGGAGGGGAGGAAAGGTGTGATGGAGGGGAGGAAAGGTGTGATGGAGGGGAGGAAAGGTGTGATGGAGGGGAGGAAAGGTGTGATGGAGGGGAGGAAAGGTGTGATGGAGGGGAGGAAAGGTGTGATGGAGGGGAGGAAAGGTGTGATGGATGGAGGGGATTAAAGGTGTGATGGAGGGGAGGAAAGGTGTGATGGAGGGGAGGAAAGGTGTGATGGAGGGGAGGAAAAGTGTGATGGAGGGGAGGAAAGGTGTGATGGAGGGGAGGAAAGGTGTGATGGAGGGGAGGGAGGAGAGAATGTTGTATGATGGATTAAAATGTAAATTAATGGTAGCGCACTCGGCTCACACACTGAGGTCCGAGGTTCGATCCCCGGTATGGGTGGAAACATTAGGACGCGTTACCTTAAGACACCTGCTGTCCATGTTCACCTAGCAGTAAAACAGGTACCTGGGTGTTAGTGGACTGGTGTGGGTCACATCCTGGGTGTTAGTGGACTGGTGTGGGTCACATCCTGGGTGCTAGTGGACTGGTGTGGGTCACATCCTGGGTGTTAGTGGACTGGTGTGGGTCACATCCTGGGTGTTAGTGGACTGGTGTGGGTCACATCCTGGGTGTTAGTGGACTGGTGTGGGTCACATCCTGGGTGTTAGTGGACTGGTGTGGGTCACATCCTGGGTGTTAGTGGACTGGTGTGGGTCGCATCCTGGGTGTTAGTGGACTGGTGTGGGTCGCACCCTGGGTGCTAGTGGACTGGTGTGGGTCGCACCCTGGGTGTTAGTGGACTGGTGTGGGTCGCACCCTGGGTGTTAGTGGACTGGTGTGGGTCACATCCTGGGTGTTAGTAGACTGGTGTGGGTCACATCCTGGGTGTTAGTGGACTGGTGTGGGCCACATCCTGGGTGTTAGTGGACTGGTGTGGGCCACATCCTGGGTGTTAGTGGACTGGTGTGGGTCACATCCTGGGTGTTAGTGGACTGGTGTGGGCCACATCCTGGGTGTTAGTGGACTGGTGTGGGCCACATCCTGGGTGTTAGTGGACTGGTGTGGGCCACATCCTGGGTGTTAGTGGACTGGTGTGAGCCACATCCTGGGTGGTAGTGGACTGGTGTGGGCCACATCCTGGGTGGTAGTGGACTGGTGTGGGTCACATCCTGGGACAAAACTGACATAATTTGCGGGAAATGCTCAACATAACAAGGTACTTTCTATATAGTAGTATGTCACTGTTGTCAGCTATGGTCTGTATACCTTGTACATGTACTTGTATACCTTGTACATGTACTTGTATACCTTGTACATGTACTTGTATACCTTGTACATGTACTTGTATACCTTGTACATGTACTTGTATACCTTGTACATGTACTTGTATACCTTGTACATGTACTTGTATACCTTGTACATGTAAGTAAGTAAATTTATTCAGGTATACACAATACAGTTATATAGAATTATCATACATAGCAGCATATGTGTAGAGAACCTAGGATAACCCAAAAAAGTCAGACAGAGTGACTTATTTCCATTAGGGTCCTTACTTATTTCCATTGGGGTACTTGTATACCTTGTACATGTACTTGTATACCTTGTACATGTACTGGTATACCTTGTACATGTACTTGTATACCTTGTACATGTACTTGTATACCTTGTACATGTACTTGTATACCTTGTACATGTACTGGTAGTAAATAAAGATTATAACTATTATAGCATGCTGGAACATAGTTAAATAAGACTAGGGACAACTAAATTTCCCCCGATGTAAATAAAATAATTCTGACCCTATTGGGTTATCCTGTTTAATTTACACTTATTTACAGTGTTACTATAAAACAATTGTAAAAAAAATACCGAAGCTTATGAATGTACTGCTTATACTCTTGGCTTGCTCAACACACATCACTATTATAATCAAGAAGAAGCGCTAAACCCACAAGTCACTCGCAAAATTACCCCAGGTCGAATCCTGGGTGAGGCGAGATGAACCCCAACTCCCACCAACAGAAACAGCAGACTCAATGATTTCTTCTCCACTATTTATTTATTTATTTATTTATTTATTTATTTCCAATTTGTGCACACATACAGAGGTACAAAAAAAATACAGATAAGAGCAGCATGCCAAAGCCACTTATACTATGCATAGCATTACGGGCTGGCTTAAAATTAACTTAAGATTAACTAAGCAATGATTATTATTATTATTATAATCAAAAAGAAGCGCTAAGCCACAAGGACTATACAGCGCTGCTACTAAGCAATGATGAAATCAGTGATAAAACATTAATGTAAACAGATAACTATAAAGCACAAGTGAGTATTACAAAGACAGGTCATATGGTTGCATTCAGTTAGGTAGTGATTCTGTTAGGTAGTGTATTTAAAAAATAATAAAGTTAGATTGGGTTTAAGGTTTAACATTTATGTGATATAATTGTGAGAAACATTTAAGCTATACAATTTATAATGTTCAGTTATTCAGTATTTATTTGGTTTTGGGTGAGTAAGTGATCTTTGACAAGAGACTTGAATTTATAAACAGGTAGTGATTCTTTTATATTTACAGGTAATGAATTCCAGATTTTAGGGCCTTTTATGTGCATTGAGTTTTTGCATAGTGTGAGATGGACACGAGGAACATCAAAGAGTGATCTGTGCCTTGTGTTATGGTCATGTGTTCTGTTGAGGTTGGCAAGGAGATGTTTGAGGGGAGGGTTAATATCAGAGTTAAGTGTTCTATGTATGTAATAGGTGCAGTAATAAGTATGGATGTTTTGTATGGTGAGTAGGTTTAGTGTATTGAATATTGGTGGAGTGTGCTGCCTGTAGTGAGAATTTGTTATCATTCTAACTGCAGCCTTTTGTTGGGTAATTAGTGGTCTGAGATGGTTAATTGTTGTTAAGCCCCATGCACAAATTCCATAGGTGAGATAGGGGTAAATAAGAGTGATATAGGGCCAGGAGGGCTGACTGTGGAACATAGTACCGTATCTTCGATAGTATGCCTACAGTCTTGGAAATTTTCTTAGAAATTTGATGTATATGTGTATGAAATTTGAGTCTATTATCAAGGTGGATTCCTAAGAATTTTCCCTCTATAGGACAAAACCTTGCCAATAAAATCCCAAGCTCAGATACCCCACCAAATGACTACCTCACTGGCAACTACCCGAACACACTGTTCCTAGCTCCGACTAACCCATACGAAGTCTCCCTTATTATCAACGCACTGAAAAACAAGGCAGGAGATTTAAATACCTTACCACCCTTTATATACAAAAAAGTGTCACAAGTACTATCACCAATCATTGCAACACTAACAAATCCATTGAATCCTCCACCTTCCCTACAGCTCTCAAAATAGCAAGGGTCACCCCGATCCATAAAGGAGGAGACCAGAGTTGAATAACTATAGGCCAATATCCAATTTACACCCTCTCTCAAAAATCTTCGAAAAATTAATTCATAAACGAATCTACTCCTACCTCATCTCCCAAAACATTCTCAACCCCTGCCAATTTGGATTCAGGCCTAATAAAAATACTAATGATGCTATTAGACACATGCTAGAACATATATACACTGCAATAGAGAAAAAAGAAGTCCCACTGGGGATCTTCATTGACTTACGTAAAGCTTTTGATACAGTTGACCATGACTTGCTCCACGTAAAATTGTCACACTATGGTATAAGAGGGCACTCCCTCAACTACCTCAAGTCTTACCTCAGCAACAGAAGCCAATATGTGTACGCAAATGGGGCAAGCTCTTCCGCTCAACCAATTACAGTTGGTGTCCCACAGGGAAGTGTCCTTGGCCCTCTTCTCTTTCTCCTATACATAAGTGACCTACCAAATGCTTCGCAATTACTCAAACCCACACTTTTTGCAGATGACACTACATACGTCCTCTCTCACCCGAGCCCAGTCACGCTAGCCAATACTGTAAACACCGAATTACAGAAAATATCTACCTGGATGAGGACTAACAAACTTACACTAAACATTGACAAAACCTACTTCATTCAGTTTGGTAACAGAGCTACAGATGTACCTCTTAACATAACGATAAACAGATCACCTATCACAAAGCTAACAGAGGGAAAATTCTTAAGAATCCACCTTGATAATAGACTCAAATTCCATACACATATACATCAAATTTCTAAGAAAATTTCCAAGACTGTAGGCATACTATCGAAGATACGGTACTATGTTCCACAGTCAGCCCTCCTGGCCCTATATCACTCACTTATTTACCCCTATCTCACCTATGGAATTTGTTCATGGGGCTCAACAACAATTAACCATCTCAGACCACTAATTACCCAACAAAAGGCTGCAGTTAGAATAACAAATTCTCACTACAGGCAGCACACTCCACCAATATTCAAAACACTCAACCTACTCACCATACAAAACATCCATACTTATTACTGCACCTATTACATACATAGAACACTTAACTCTGATATTAACCCTCCCCTCAAACATCTCCTTGCCAACCTCAACAGAACACATGACCATAACACAAGGCACAGATCACTCTTTGATGTTCCTCGTGTCCATCTCACGCTATGCAAAAACTCAATGCACATAAAAGGCCCTAAAATCTGGAATTCATTACCTGTAAATATAAAAGAAACACTACCTGTTTATAAATTCAAGTCTCTTCTCAAAGATCACTTACTCACTCAAAACCAAATAAATACTGAATAACTGAACCTTATAAATTGTATATCCAAAATGTTACTCACAATTATATCACATAAATGTTAAACCTAGGACCCAATCTAACTATTATTTTTTAAATACACTACCTAACAGAATACTCCATTCTACTGAATGTACAACAATGCAAGCAACCATATGACCTGTCTTTGTAATACTCATTTGTGCTTTATAGTTATCTGTTTACAATAATGTTTTATCACTGATTTCATCATTGCTTAGTTAATCTTAAGTTAATTTTAAGCCAGCCCGTAATGCTATGCATATAAGTGGCTTTGGCATGCTGCTCTTACCTGTATTTTTTGTACCTCTGTATGTATGCTAAAATTACTAAAATAAATAAATAAATAAATGGGCAAGCCTAGCAACTGCTGCTCTTGTAACCTAGCAGTAAACAATTGCCTGGGAGCTAGGCCACCCCTCAAGGAAGGTTCCTTGATGTTGGTGAGGGGCTCTTGATTTAGGGAATTGGATCTGTGCTCCAGTTCCCCGAATTAAGCCCGAATGCCTTCCACACCCCCCCCTCCAGGCGCTGTATAATCCTCCGGGTTTAGCGCTTCCCCCTTGATTATAATAATAATATTGGGAGCTAGGCGACTGTTGTGGGTTGCCCGAAATGTTCAAGCATACTAGTGGCTTTCTTTGTGATTAACAGTACCTTACTGTATGTAAACTAAACTTTGTATAAAACAAAGGAGCAAAAAAAATTTATTTTGATTCTGATTCTGGGGCAGGGCCTAAGAGGAACGCTAAGCCACAGTAGATGGCTTTGTTGGGTTACCATGCACCAATAACCAGTATCGGTTCGGCTGGGACCACTAGTTAATAATCAAAGTCGGACCGAAACGTCGTTGTACGTTTCAGTCTCCTATGTGTGTGTTATTTGTGTATTGTTCCAGTCACGGTATTGTAATTTTTTATTAATTCTGGGTATTCATGGGTTATTGATCCTCCGGAGTTAAATCCATAAAAGTCTGCTTATACAACACCTACATACAATCAAAACACTTCAGTCCTCTGTACATGAAAACCTCCAGTACCTGATTGACGTATTCCACTGTTGGGTAACGTGTGTCTAATGATGTCTACCGTTAAAAAGTTTCGGGAATCATTCCTAGAAGTATAGGTCAATGGAATTACTTTTTGGAAACCGTGGGCCGACCGATACGCAACCATCTCGCATCACAGAGTCCGTGGTTCGTGCCCCAACTGGGTAGAAACATTGGGTATGTGTCATTACACCTGCTGCCACTGTTTACCAAGCAGTAAGTAGGTAACTGGATGTTAGTAACTGGTGTGGGTGGCATCCTGGGGGGCAATGAAGGACCACAAATGGAAATAAGAGTCCTCGATAACGCACTGACTTTCTTGAGTTATCCTGGATGGTTAACTCTCCGGGTTAAAAATCCCAACAAATCTTATTTTTGGGTGGAGGGGGGGGGGCTGCAGAAATGACTAGCATCCAAACAATTGATTGGAATGAAGTTACGGGCAGACAATAGGGAAGGAGGGGCACAAGCCCAGCATTGCACAATACAATACGTGACCAGGACAAGTCAAGAGCACGTATTACCAGCACACTTACGATGGCACTTCATCATACAAATGCACCAATATACTTGTATTCACAAAATGCGCCAAATCTATTTGCATAAATAGGCTGCGAATGCCAGCAGCGACGAGCGGACATAATACCAGCAGGGATATAAACGAGACAAACATTACACAGTGTAACACACCAGGCTAGAACACGACCATGCAACATTTAAAACGTCAACAACGACTCACCTTTTGAAACAACTATCAGAAAAGAAAAACATTAAGAATGTTTTAAAGTAAATGAAAGAACGACTGACCTTTAGTAGTGGTAACTATCAGAGTCGTTGATGGTAGTTTCCTTGACCTTATTCCTGCATCAGATGTGGTTGCAGCACCTTTAACTGAAGATGATTTGTGATTTACATGACTCCATAATTTGTACAGCCAATACATTATTATTATTATTATTATTATTATTATTAGGGAAGTACTAAACCTGAAGGGGCCATGCAGCGAACAGGGAAGGGGAGAATCAAGTTCAATCCTAGGGAAGGTGGGGGGGAGGTAAGTCCACTTCCTTGGATCAAAGCACATTCCTCGAGGTAAAAATTATTATAATCATGGGAAGCGCTAAACCGGTGGGATCATACAGCGCCTGTGGGGGGTGATGGATGGTATTCTGGCTTAATTCAGGGAACTGGTTCACAGATTCAATTCCCTAGATCAAGAGCCCCTCACCAGGGTCAAGGAACCTCCCTTGAGGGACCTCGAGGTGCAAAGGATGTGATGTGCTTATGCAGAAGCGCTAAACCCGTACAGGTCATGCAGAACCAGGAATGAATCCAGATGAGGCTACAGTAGTTCCCAGTCCTTAAAGATCATTATTATAATTATTATTATTAAGACACTTTTTCTTGAAGGGCAGGGAATCGTATATTCACGAGGAAGCTCTAAACGCCCAAGGGCCATAAAGCGCCTAGGAATGGCTGGGGGAGTAATCACTTTTGATCAAGGGGGAGGCTAGCTCCAATATCTTGGATGAAGAACTTAAAAAGGCACACCCGGTAGAGGACGGGGGACAGGTGATTATATTCACAGAAAAAGGTTCAACCTGTTGGGAGGAATTCCTTGGATGAAGAGCCCCCCCCCCCTTGGAGAGAGAGAGAGAGAGAGAGAGAGAGAGAGAGAGAGAGAGAGAGAGAGAGAGAGAGAGAGAGAGAGAGAGAGAGAGAGGAAGGGGAAGCTGCAAGTCACTAGGATGCTTCCCAGATCTAAAGAAAACCCATCGTTTACACCAAGTATTTTCAGCAAAGACTATAAAGCAATTATTCCCTTGTCTCCTGGTATATACACATACAGTATATACACACGTGTATACGTGTATTAGTACAATCTAAATTAATACCCAATGTAAGAAAAAATAAATCCCCAGGTCCGTCCTCACCCGGGGCACAGTGGTTTTAAGGACACCAATGGAAATAAGTCAATTTGACTTTTTTGGGGAGTTATCCTAAGTAATTTACACAAATGTTACTATGTTTGATAATCTGTGTAGCTGTAATTGTATACATTTTTTGGGGCCCTGAAGCTTAAACTGTTATGGGGCCCCCTTCTTATAGACCCAAAACTTTTAAGTAATGTATACTAGGGTCTCTTCTGGGGCCCCTCAGGGATTAGGGGCCCTGAGCTTAAGCTTCATAAGTTTTAACGTAGATCCGCCCCTGCCTGTACCTAAATAAACTTAATGAACATTATTCAAGGAATCTTAAAGTGCGAAATCGAAATCTGTGAACCATTAACTAACCATTAAGTAGTCGACAGGCTTCAAACCTCTAATAGTCATTCCTTTCCTCCATCTGGGAGGCAGTAGTTTACATTGGAAAGCGCTAAACCCATACGGTCAGTAGGGCGACCAGGGAATGGGAGGGTTGATACGATTCCTTGGATCAAGAACCCTTCACCTTGAGTCCCAACCCACTCTGAAGGGATGTTTTGATAAGTTAAAAGCCTATCTACTACACAAGGGTCATTGGGGCTGCATGTCGCCAGTATACCACTAGTCATGAATATACACCTAAAATAATGATTAATCGATGTATATACATTAATATATATGTACAATGACGTATATACATGTATACACACCGAGGTATAATATAGTCATGTACACTGAGGTATATAGTTATATACACTAAAGTATATTAAAGCATATACATTTAGGTAGATACACGTACATATAAAGGGTATATACACCGAGGTATAAACTGCAGTATACAAGATATATACACCAATGTGTATATACCTGTCCCCTCTAGTATTTACCTTACAGCCAGGTCTGAACTCGGCCATTATTTCTTTTTAAATACAAAAAAAAACCTATCCATATTTCCACAAGAATAATTATTCCTTGTGCAAATTAGTATTTTCGTGGAATTATTAAATACGATAATGTACGCTAGGATGCACCAGGAAGGTAGAGCCTGACCAATCACGAGTCGATATTGAGTCACGTGATACGCCCGACCAATGACAGCTCGCATATGTCTGCCGGACAGTTCCCACGTGGTATTACTGGGTTTTGGGGGGGAAATGCTAAACCCGTAGGGGTCATGCAGAGCCAGGGGTGGGTGGGAAGGCACTCGGGGTTCGATCCAAGGAAGGGGAGCACAAGTACAGCTCCTTATATTAGGTCAATCGGCGGCATCATGGCGTCTTCCTTGAGGTCACTTTTTTAAGACAAGATTCCACAATTCTGACGCTGGTGAGGGGATCTTGATCCAGGGAACTGGATCTGTGCTCCGGTTCCCTGAATTAAGCCTGAATACCCATGCGCTGTATGATCCTACGGGTCTAGTGCTCCCCCATGATTATAAAAGAGCGCTAAACCACAAGGGCTCCCCATGATTATAATAATGTCCTAGTCCTTTACCTGGACGACCCGTACGGGTTTAACGCTTCACGAATACTGTATTCATAAGCGCTAAACCCTTACGGGAACACAAAGTTGTGTATCCTTCTGGAACAAAAAAAAAATCCACGTCAGTGACATTATTATGGGTTGGCGCTAAACCCGCACGGGGGTTGTGGTGCTTTTGTTTGATCTGAGGAAGGAGATGGTAGCTCCACTTCCTTGGAAGAAGAACCCTTCCAGGACGGGGGGGGGGGCCAGAAAAACTTCCCCCAAGTACAACTTGCAACACCACATGCACTTGAAGCGCTAAATCTGTAAGGGCCAGTTAGCGCCCGATACAAAAAAACAATAAAAATAATAACTCATCTGAATTAACAAAAAAAAAACTTTTGCATTATGGAAAAAATGGCGAAGAGGCTATTTCCCCCCCCCCTCGGGGGGGTTGAAAGACAGCTCTGGGCCTTTCATGTTGCAATGAACACATCATCAGGAGCTTGCAATGTTGCAGGAATGATAAAATCAGAGCAGAGATTATAATAAAAAAAATGACGCGCTAAACCTGCAAGGGTCACTTGATTTTACTAAGGCCTAAATTATTATTATTATAATCAAGGGGGAAGCGCGCTAAATCTGTAAGGGTTCGTTACCGCCGGAGACGAAGGACAATGAACATAATTATCCAAAAAAAATATCAAATAATCAAATAAAGCGCCAAACCCACAAGGGTGACGCAGCTCTGAGCGTAATTATCACAATCATAAATAAGCGATAATGGAATTGTCTTGACTTTTTTGGGGGAGAAATTATCATAGATGTGTATGATAATTTATGTAACTGAATTTATATATACGATTATAATAATAAAAAAGCGCTAAACCTAAAAGGGTCACAGCGCCAAACCACCACAACAGTAATTTACCTATAAAAAAACTATTTTTTGCAGAGTTGACGCGCTAAATCTGTACGGGCAACAAAACCCCGGATACAAAACACTACAATAAACATTAAGAAACAATAACAACTCACCTGGATAAGCAAAAAATAATATATATTGAGGAGAGAGCGAGCAGTGATGTGTCCTCGACGCTGGTCACCAGCACACTGATCTTCCTCTTATGTTCCAGTGTTATTATGGGGGAGCGCTAAACCTGTATCATTATATATTATTATAATCAAGGGGGAAGCTCTAAACCCGGAGGATTATACAGCGTCTGAGGGGTGGGATGTGGAAGGTACTCAGGCTTAATTCGGGGAACTGGAGCACAGATCCAATTCCCTGGATCAAGAGCCCCTGACCCGTATCAAGGAACGTTCCTTGAGGGGTCATTATCAAGGTGGAAGCGCTAAACCTGTATGATTATATACCTCCTGGGGGGATGTGGAAGGTACTTAGGTTTAATTCAGGGAGCTGAAGCTTAGATCCAATTCCCTGGATCAAGAGCCCCTGGCCAGTATCAAGGAACCTTCCTTGAGGGGTCATTATCAAGGGGGAAGCGCTAAACCTGTATGATTATACACCTCATGGGGGGATGTGGAGGGTATTTACGCTTAATTCAGAGCTGGAGCTTAGACCCATTTCCCTGGATCAAGAGCCCCTCACCAGCATCAAGGAACCTTCCTTGATTATCAGAATCAAAACAAACCACTATTACCCAGCATGAATTATCATGTAAAGTAAAAGGACACAAGTGCAACTAATGTGACATTTATTGTGGCAACGTTTCGCTCTCCAGGAGCTTTATCAAGCCATTACATGGCTTGATAATGGCTTGATAAAGCTCCTGGAGAGCGAAACGTTGCCACAATAAATGTCACATTAGTTGCACTTGTGTCCTTTTACTTTACATATTGTCGGTAATTCTACCAACTTTATGAATTATCATATAGCGCTAAACCCACAAGTCGTACTATAATAACCAAGCGTTAAACCAGTAAGGGTCATACACATGCAATTTATATAAAAAATTTAAACGGCATTAGTTACATGTATTATAACACTATAATTACTGACGCCTTCTACGTTATAGGGAAGCTCTAAACCCGTAATAGCGGGTCATATATTATAATCAAAAAGAAGCGCTAAGCCACAAGGGCTATACAGCGCTGCAGGTTAGGGAAGGAAGCGAGGGTATTGGATGGCAGAAGGGAGGAGGGATGATCAGCAGGTTACAGAAAACAGCGGGGCAGGGGATAGTATGGGGGTAGAGGGTAGCAAGAGATTGAAGTAGAAAGGGCTGAAGGTATCAGAATTTGTGAAGTCAGTCAGTTGTCAAAAAGTCAATGAGAGAGTCTGGATGAAAGGTGGGTCCATCAGCGAGAAGGGAAGGTAAAGAGAGAGCAGCGGAGCGAAAACGGCGATGGAGGTAAATTCTGCGTGCTTGTTGATAAAGTGAGCAGTCCAACAGAATGTGGCTGACTGATAATGGAGCCTGGCAATTCTCACAGAGAGGAACAGGGCGCCTCTCCATGAGATTTCCACGAGTAAGACGAGTATGGCCAATGCGAAGATGGGAGAGAGTAGTCTCCCAACCTTGACACTGGTGATAAAAAGACGGCCAGTAACCTATACTCGGTTTAATAGATTGAAGTTTGTTACCGAGCATAGTAGATCAACGTTGTTGCCAACGGGTGTGAAGGTGGGAAGATATTGCAGCAAAATAGTCCGTAAATGGAATACCTCCATATGAAACTAGTAGGTCATGTGCTGCTGACCGCGCAGCAGTGTCTGCCTGTTCATTGCCCTGTATGTCAACATGACCAGGGACCCAACAAAAAACAATATCTTTGCTTGGTAAAGATGCGGCGTAGCCAAAGTTAGATATGGAGGACTAAGGGGTGAGGTGTATCAAATTTCTGTATAGCCTGTAAAGCACTAAGGGAGTCTGAGACAACCACAAATGATGACACAGGCATAGATGCAATACGGATAAGTGCTGCAAGGATGGCATACAATTCAGCAGTAAAAATACTAGCCGAAGATAGTAAATGCCCTCGTACGACGCTGTCCGGAAACACTGCTGCAAATCCTACGCCATCAGAAGACTTAGAGCCATCTGTGTACACAGCAATGGCATGAGAATGAGAGTGGAAATGGTCAAGAAAAAGAGAGCGTAGACAGTTGGGCTTTCGAGCAAGGAAAAGAGAAAGAACAGACTCGAACAGCTGGAACTTCCCAGGGGGGTAGGGAAAAGTGAGATGCTACATGAACATAGAAAGGTGGTAATTGAAGAGAAGACAAGAGTGAATGAAGGCGAAGAGAGAAAGGACGGAGTAAACAGGGGCAGCGAACAAATAAAGAATGTCTACTAATATCAGTGACCATCCTATAAATGGAAGGATTGCGGAGATCATGAGAGCATACATAGTAGCGAAGGCAATGGGCATCACGGTGATCGGATTAGGATGGAATGTTCGCTTCTGCATAGAGGCTCTCAACAGGGGAAGAGCGAAAAGCACCGAGACATAAACGTAATCCTTGGTGATGAATGGGGTTAAGGCTAGAGAGAGTCGCAGGAAATGCCGCTGAATAGATCTGGTCACCATAATCAAGTTTCGATGAAATGAGGGTGGAATGTAGGCGAAGGAGGGTTCGACGATTAGCTTCCCATGAAAGATGAGCAAGGGTTTTAAGAAGGTTCAGCCGGCTGTGACAAGTTGCCTTCAGAGAGGTAATGTGAGGTTTCCAGGATAACCTACGGTCAAAGAGGAGGCCCAGAAACTTGACTGTATCACGTTCAGGGATACGGGAGCCATAGAGGTACAAAGGATGATCGGAGATGACAGAGCATCTAGTGAAAGCAATTTGGTGGGTTTTAGTGCTGGAAAATTTAAACCCATGTGTGGTGGCCCAATTGGAAACACAGTCGACTGCATGCTGGAGAAACTGTAATGAGGTGACAGTCAGCGCCTACACAGGCAATAGCAAATTCATCAACATAGAGTGATGACCAAATATTTGATGGAAGACTAGAGGCCAAATCATTAACAGCAAGGAGAAAAAGTGTTGCGCTCAGAACACATCCCTGGAGGACACCTTCAGCTTGGATAAAGTCCAGGGAGAGCACATTATTAACCCGAACACGGAAATGTCTGTCAGTTAAAAAGTTCTTAAGGAAGGATGGTAGATTGCCTGGGAGGCCTAAGGAGTGGGCTTGGGCCAAAATATTATACCTCCAAGTTGTGTCATATGCCTTCTCAAGGTCAAAAAATATGGCAATACCCGAGTGGTTATTTGCAAAGGCATTACAAACATACGTATCCAAGTGTAGTAAGGGGTCTATGGTAGAACGTCCCTTATGAAAGCCATATTGACGAGTGGAGAGACTGTTGTGTGTCTCTAAATACCGCACTAAACGTCTATTTACCAGGCGTTCCATCACTTTGCAAACAGCACTGGTAAGAGCAATGGGACGATAGTGGGAAGCTTCATGTCCCGTAGTGCCTGGTTTGCGGAAAGGGAGAACAATGGCAGATTTCCACAGCTGTGTAAGAACTCCTTGTGACCAAATAAGATTGAAAATGCATAATAGGACTGCAAGGGCTGACTGATGTAAATGTTGTATCATACGAATATGAATGTCGTCGGGCCCAGCTGCCGATGATCGGCAAGCTGAGAGTGTTGCCTCCAGTTCTTGAAGTGTAAAAGGCACATTATACTGTTCTTCTCTGAGAGAAGAAAAGTCCAAGGGTGCTAACTCTCTGGCAGACTTTGAGGAAAGAAACGAGGGGCATAGATGGATCCCCTGAGAAATATGGACCAGATGATTGCCAAATTCATTAGCAACATCTAGTGAGTTTGCTATATCAACACCGGCAACCCGCAGAACAGGAGCCGGGTCAGGAGAATATTTACCACTCAGTTTTCGTACTTTTTTCCAGACTGCACTCATAGAGGAAGCAGAGGTGATGGTGGAGACATAATCTCGCCAGCAAGTGCGTTTAGCGTAGCCATAGCGGATGACACGGCGAGCGATTGCACGCTTCTGCTTAAAATCAAGAAGTCTCTCTGTGGTTCTATTGTACCAGTACCTGCCCCATGCAGTGCGTTTCAAATGTACTGCACAAGCACAAGCAGGAGACCATCAAGGCACGCATTTCTGAGAATGCCTGCCCGAAGTTTGGGGTATAGAATGAGAAGCTGCGGTTAAAACGGAGGACGAGATGTAAAAGCTCATCAATGGAGAACTAAGAAGGAACCTCACTAAAAACAGTTAGTTGTGAGTAAAGGTTCCAATTTGCCAGCGTGGGATACGAAGAGGTGGCGAATATGAAGGGGAAGTAAGAATGATTGGGAAATGATCGCTGTCATGTAAATCCGGGAGAACAGACCAGGTGAAGTCTAATGCGGCGGAGGAAGAGCAGACTGAGAGATTGATGCAAGAGAGAGTGAGAGTCCGAGGATCAAAATGGGTGCGAGTACCTGTATTTAAAACATGGAGGGGATGGGTGGCAAGAAAAGCTTCTAACTGAATGCCACGGGAATCACAGTGAGACCCCCCCAGAGGAAATGATGGGCATTAAAATCGCCAAGTAACAGAATTGGTGGTGGTAATGATGAAACAAGAAAGGCAATTTCCAGAATAGATAATGCCCGAGAAGGAGAGAGATATAAAGAACATAGTGTATACCACCTATGCAAGTGGATACAGGCTGTGTAATGCAGTGAAGTACGAACAAATAGCTGATGGTACGGAATATCAGTGCGTAGAAGAAGGGCACTTTCATTAAAGGTCCCATCAGGAAAAGGATCTGAAGAATACAATAAATTATAGCCTGAGATGGGAGAGATAACAGCAGAGTGTAATTTCGGTTCCTGTAAGCAAACACCAACAGGGGAAAACTGGGAGAGTAACATCTGAAGCTCACCCCGATTACCCCTGAGGCTGCGTATATTCCACTGTAAATAAGCCATGATTGGCAATGATAAAGATACTTGAAATCCGCAGGTAAGGGTACCTATGGACTAGAGGGGTTAGAAAAGTCCACATGCGTAGGCAGCGGAAAACGTTCAAGCAGCGAAGGAACGATGCGCTGTGAAGAAAGGAGTTGCGCAGATAGAAGAGAGGAGAGAGAAGGAACAGAGGGTGGATCAGTGTCCATTGATGATTTGGTCTCTGCAATATATTCAGAGATTGCTTCAAGTGTTTGGGAATTCAGAGACGTCGTATGGGAGACAATACTGTATTGGAGATGGTAGGGGGAGGATGAGTAAAGATTGGAACTGTAATAGACTGTACCAAGGTAGGGGGGGGGGCGAAAGGGTGGAGGGAACTGGAGAAGAAGCGTGGAAGGAGACAGAAGAGGCAGAAACCTGGGAGGTGGCAGAAGAGGAAGAAACTTGGGAGGGAACAAGGGAGGTAGGTATAGTACGAGGAGGAGGGTGAACCTCTACACTTGTAACAGAGGCAGTGAGAGGGGAAGAACCCCGTACAGAGACAGGAAAGGTAAAATGAGGAGGTGGAAGAAGGGAAGGAGGGGTTAAAGGACCTTTTTTTGACTTCTGAGAAGTAGAGGGACGATTGGGAGGAGGTGTCGTACGAGGTCTCGTAGATATTGAGGCTTGTGAGGGAGAACACAAAGAAGCGAGAACAGACTGAGGCGTTGAAGTAGGGACGTCTGAGCCTAGGACAGCAAAAGAATTAGATACAGGAGTGACTATGGGAGAGGTAACCACAGAGGAGGTTGCAGATGGGACCCCAGAAGTAGGGGGACGTTTTGAAACACGGGGTAGTCTCCCTTGGAGGCGGAGATGAGAAACTGCCATGGCATATGGGAGACCTTCTGCCTCTTTGAGGTAACGGATTTCCCGCTCATTTAAGTAGACTTGGCAACGGTGAGAGTACGAAGGGTGAGCCTCATGACAATTAAGGCAAGAGGGAGGTTGATTGCAAGACGTATTAGAATGGTCATCAGCACCACAGACTGGGCATTCGGCTATTGAATATTTCGCTGGATGGCCAAATTGCCAGCAATTTCTACACTATTGCAGTGTAGGGATCACCTTTCGAACTTGTAACCGATGTCCTGCTACATAAACTGAGGATGGGAGTTCATGGCTATCAAAAGTTAAACTAGCCACATTGCTAGGGTATCGTCTCCGCCCGTGGGCAGGAAGAACATAAGTGTCTACCTTGAGGATTGGGAGATCTTGGAGTTCCAGCTCTTCAAGAATGTCATTGCCACATATCTGGAAATTTTGTTGAACTATGGTATGGGGCAGAATGACGGTACCACTACAATTATTATTATAATAAAAAAGAAGCACTAAGCCACAAGGACTATACAGCGGTACCACTACAAGAATTGAGGGAATGATGCTTTTCAATAGTGACAGGAACAGTATCTATATGGGAAAGAAGAGAAAGATCATCAGCTTGGGTAGCATTCTGTACCGTGATGATGGGCGTACCGCACTTAAGAGCATGAAAAGAAATATCTTTACCAACATGGCGTAGGAGTGCCTTGCCAATACTGTGGTCAGAGAGATAGGCGGTAGAGGAAGTCAGTCGTAAAGTGAAGAATTTAGTCCATTGTGCAGTCTGAAACTGAGCGTGGAAAGGGAGTGCAGGACGTGTCGATCTTTTCTGAGAAGAACGAGAAGGTGGAGAAGTATCATCAGCAGGTAATTGTCATTGGTGTTTAGGCATGGGACCAGAGTTGGTCCAACGTTGAATGGGCTGGCGATTCGAAAATTGCCGCATCGTAGAGGGAGAGGCTGGAAGCATAGTCAAAGGAGAGTGGAGGTCAGATAAATCAAAGGAGTCAGTCGAGACCTCAGTACCTGAAGCGGGTGAGGAAATGGCACTGGCAAGAGGTACAGAGGCAACGGCACCGGCAAGAGGTACAGAGGCATGAGGAGTGTCCGAAGAGCGGTCCAAAGACGAGGCGGGGTCAGAACGGGGTGCGGTATCAAGAAGGGGCCCGGGGGTAGCAGGTTCATGGATTGGGTTCTCCATGGTTAGGTTACTTCTTTCTTTTCATTTTTAAGAAAAAAAAAGAAAATAAAAATAAAAAAAAAGAATAAAAAAAAGGGGGGGACTGGGGAGGGATAGTTCCTAGGAGAAATGAAAGGGCCAGAAATCTCCCTCCGCACCCAAGAGAACCTCAGCACCATAGCGTAGATGCAGCATGGAACCCATGCCATACCCTACCCATCATGCCAGTAAACCAGCAATCCAGGATAGGAACCTCACATCTGCCGAGCTACCTCTGTGGACAAAAGAGAGGGCGGCCGGATATCCGCCACAAAGCATACCTCCTTCGGCCACCAACCCCGGAATCCGAAAGGTGGCTTCCAGAGATACACCCGTCGCCCGAAAGGCACCCAAAGCCACTCTCTGGCATCAAGGTGCCCCTCTTATTGAGGAGTGAAACTGCCTTAGTTCACACATAATATATTGAGCTAAACCCTTACGGGTCATGGAGTGCTGTTAGCAGAGGTGTGAAGGTCAGGGGGGTGTGAAGGTCAGGAGGTGTGAAGGTCAGGGGGGTGTGAAGGTCAGGGGGGTGTGAAGGTCAGGGGGGTGTGAAGGTCAGGGGTGTGTGTGAAGGTCAGGGGGGTGTGTGAAGGTCAGGGGGGGGTGTGAAGGTCAGGGGGGTGTGAAGGTCAGGGGTGTGAAGGTCAGGGGGGGTGTGAAGGTCAGGGGGGTGTGAAGGTCAGGGGAGTGTGGAGGTCAGGGGGGTGTGAAGGTCAGGGGGGTGAGAGGGGTGTGAAGGTGAGGGGGTGTGAAGGTCAGGGGGGTGAGAGGGGTGTGAAGGTGAGGGGGTGTGAAGGTCAGGGGGGTGAAGGTCAGGGGGTGTGAAGGTCAGGGGGATGTGAAGGTCAGGGAGTGTAAAGGTCAGGGGTGTGTGAAGGTCAGGGGGGTGTGAAGGTCAGGGGTGTGTGAGGGTCAGGGGGGTGTGAAGGTCAGTGGGGTGTGAGGGTCAGGGGGGTGTGAAGGTCAGTGGGGTGTGAGGGTCAGGGGGGTGTGAAGGTCAGGGGGGTGTGAAGGTCAGGGGGGTGTGAAGGTCAGGGGGGTGTGAAGGTCAGGGGGGTGTGAAGGTCAGGGGGGTGTGAAGGTCAGGGGGGTGTGAAGGTCAGGGGGGTGTGAAGGTCAGGGGGTATGAAGAACAAAGGTGTGAAGGTCAGGAGTATGAAGAACAAAGGTGTGAAGGTCAGGAGTGTGAAAAACAAAGGTATAAAGGTCAGGGATATGGTGAACTGACACAACCTTAGGTTACAACTATGGCTTTCTCTACTTGATTAGTAATCTAGGTTAACTTAACAAAGCCAATCAATGCAACTTATTTGTAGACATTTTGTGGTCCTCTCCCAGGATGCAACCCACAATACCTTCGATGCATTCTGAGTGCTTTTCTACTCCCAGAGCCTGGCCATGGGCCAGGCTCATCTGGTGTTTGCCTGGTCAACCAGGCTGTTGCTGCTGGTGGCCTGCAACCCTATATACCCATCACAACCTGGTTTCTGTGACTGGTTGACCTGACCTCAGGAGTCAGGCAGAGTCTCAGTATCAGGAGCGTGCGACAATGTGTCACCCGCAGAAGATACAGGGACATTAAAAATGTCCGAAGGATGGTTCGGTAACAAGGCAGGATCATCAGAGGGTGCTGCTACAGAAAGGGGCCCAGGATGAACAGTTTCATGGATTTGGGACTCCATGATCAGGTATGTACAGTGGACCCCCGCTTAACGATCACCTCCCAATGCGACCAATTATGTAAGTGCGTTTGTACGTGTATGTTTCGGGGTCTGAAATGGACTAACCTACTTCACAATGTTCCTTATGGGAACAAATTCAGTCAGTACTGGCACCTGAACATACTTCTGGAATGAAATAATATCGTAAACCGGGGTTCCACTGTATTTGCTACTAGTTATCAGGGGTAGCAGGTGTTAGGAAACTTGCCCACATTTCGTCTCTTTGGGCATACAACTTGACATCTTCCTGAATATGAGACAAGGACACTACCACTGCCATGTGGCTATCATATTTTCCCTTTCTCTCCCATTAGTCAAAACAGACATGTTTAATGCTTTTAGCTTTTCTTAGCTCATTTTTTATTACTGGTAGGAGCCATTTTGTAGTTCACCTCTGGACTATTATTTTGTAGCTTGTGCATATTTTTATGACACAAGTATTGCATATTTCAATTTTTGTGAAATGTACATTGTGAACAGCTTTCATAGTGCATACTAAGTCTGAGGTCGCACATCGCCTTCATTAACCCGTAAACGGTCCAAACGTATATATACGTTTTTTCAACATTTGAAAGTATGTAAAAAAAGTAGATCTTTTTGTTTT